>NW_017535708.1:230381-238243 GCF_001853355.1 Bactrocera latifrons | reverse complement strand
AAAATTTTTAATAATTTTTCAATCACTTTTTTATAATTTTTAATCATTTTTTCAATACATTTTTTCTAACTTTTCACTTCAATTCACTCATTAAATTCGTATTTATTTGCATTCTTCGTCACAAATTAAATTTTCATATTAACACACGTACATATGTACTTTTCGTTATGTAATACCGCTTGTTAGGAATCGTTTTAATTTTTCGGCAAATATTTTTTTTGCGTATTTCAAAAATTTACTGCTTTGTGCTACACAAAAATCACTTGCTCACATTTCCGTTATTGCAAAATCGCTCGTTAAGTTCATCCGACGATTTCGTACGTTTTCGCTGATTTTTGCAATTTTTTTTTTTAAAGTTGCACTGATGACACCCCGGACAGTGGGGCACGAAACCCAGACAACAACATTAATCGGTAGCTTTTTCGTATGCCACTTACTCACATACAAATATTTACTTGCAATGCACAGTATTCACTTTTTTCTTAACGCATGCGCGACACACTTTTTAAACCTCCTGCGTTTTCCTGCGATTCGCAAGCGAAAAAAAGTTACTCGTTCGTATAGGAAATTACGTTTGCTCGCCTACAACATGACCACAACGTAGCAACACACGCCACAAAACGCCGCACAACCGCTATAACGGACAACGCGCGTCGGTAGATGAATTCGTACTAGCGCCGTCGGAGCGCCATGCCTGTTGACAAAGTCAGCCGAAAATGTTCAATTGCTCGACGTGCTCCAGCGTCGATTGGAGCAAGCAGCAGCAACAGCGGCGCCAACAGCAAGCAACGTGCCAAAAGTCGAAAATCAACAAAAACAATGTCTGAAGTTGGTCCCAAAGTGCTTGAGCTCACAACAGCAATACGCGCACATGAGCTGCTTGAGTAAAGTTGACGACGACGACGACGACGACGATGCCGCGCAGCGCATTGGAGACACCGACGTGTGCACGATTACGCTCGAATACCACGACGGCAACGACATTGGCCGAACGCTGCTCGCTCGTCACTTTGTATCTTGTTGCAGCGATGGATGCTAGCCATGAGGTGGCGGCGATGGCGTTTGGAGGTGGTGGCGTTAATGATTGCTACTGCACGACCGCCAGCTTCGTTGGTGAGCCGATACGTTGTCTGTAACGAGAAGAGAAAGAGAGAGAGTGTATGAGAGCAGGTGAGCGATTGGAAGAGCACGTGACTTTGGGAGCAAGATGTTGGAAAATAATTAATAAGACACTCGACTGGGACAAAGCTTACTGGCAATCATTCACTTCGGCAAGAGCGCTGCGCAACTTAAGCTGCTAGCTGCCGTCAGCCACAAGTTGGCGGCAGTAAGCGCTCTCAAGAATCTATAACCGAGATCACGTTGACGAGTGCCGCATGCGAAAGATCACCACTTTTCTCACACATAATAAAATTAGAGTTGCTGGCACTTTTGTTGTTGCCTTTTACATATTTACATATGCTTGCAGGTGTGTGTATCTGTGTTATATATGAGGCCCTCACATTCCGCTGTGAATTTGAATTGTGTAAAAAGTGGCAGATCGAGTTCACACACTGCCTGTGCGATGAGCGACAATTCGAAACTCACCTTAAAAATTGCAAAAAAGAAAAAAAAATACAGTTTTTTTCCTCCTCAGTCGTTCAATTAAATCTCGTACCTGTTGGTCGTGCTGGTGATTTGGCTGTGTTTCTCACCAGCTAGGAATGTAATTTCTGGGCTCGTGGCAGGTCGTTTTTTTACAAGTTTGCGCTGTTTTATGTCAGACAGACTTTTAATCATGAAACAATGCGCACGGCAAAATGGAAAGGTGATTCATGTTAGATGTCAGCGTAAAAATGCAGTATAAGCTAATAAATAACGGTAGTTCTCGCATGTATAGGGAATTTTTAAATGCTATGTGGTCGTTATTAATCCCGAAAATAGTTAATGTGTCACGTCACTATAGTCCAGTTCTGAGTGAGTCTGAAACTATTTGGCAGAAAAACACAACTTTCGCTGTCTATCTAGTATAATCTATTACACTATTCGATAAACATCGGATTTTTGGCCAGAGAAAATTTAATCATAACATAGCACTACTAAATTTTAATTATAAAACTAGTTAAAAACTGATTTGATTGATAAATAGTGTTTAAGTAACTAGCTGACATATTCCAAAGAAAAATTTCATCATGGTACTCACATTTTTCAAGGTATGGGCTATAAAAGGATCTTGTCATACAGGTTCGTTTCATGTCTGTTAAAAAGTGTCATTAGAATTTAATCAATATAGTCAGACCTAACTTTAAAAATTGATAATATTGTAATTAAACACAATTTTTGATGTCAAAAAATGCTCCTGTTACCAGAAGTTTTGTTACTTAAAAAAACCTGAGACGATGAACACAAGTCATTAAAAGTCAAGATAACTTCCAATTTAAAAATATCAAAACAATGAGAACAACGGCAATGAAGAGATATTTATTGAAAGCTAAGCCTGTTTTAAAATAGAAGGCAAACAAACTGTGAAGATTATTTCAAAATGTTGTAAGATCGCCATAATCAATGAAATCATTGAAAAAAGTACACGACAATTGTGTTCATCGAATACGTTTCTGTAAAAGAAGTCAAGAAATCATACCATTCTTATTGGAAACCCCTATTCACTAGAAAAATCTTCCGGGTAAATGAATCTTGCTGAAAGGGTTAATTCTATTCGAACTTTGCTAAGCGTAAGAAAAGTTATATATGATATTCTTAAGGCGCAATATTCACTTGAAGTCAGTGGTTTTGGTAGATTTTTTTTTTAAGAATGCATTTCTTAATTTACTTAAGAAAGAAAAAATATTTTACATTTACAAAATTTTATGTACTTTAAAAATCACTGATAAATTTGTTTTTTTTGAACCCGTAAACTATCTCCAGGTATCCGCCGCAAAAGTGTCTGCATATAAGGAAGATACTTTTGTTTAAAATAATCTAGAACCCACAAAAATATTATTATTATAGATGACAAAAAAAAAAAAAAAAAAAAAAAAAAAAAAAAAAAAAAAAAAAAAAAAAAAAAAAAAAAAAAAAATGGTCATAAGGCTAGACAAAATTTGGATGTGGACACAAGGCCGCCTTTCTAAAATATTGTTCGTTCACCATTACTGAGCAATATTCCCCACCGATTAGTCGATTACACCAAGTTATAAGAACTCTTGCAAATACGATCATATCTCCGAAACTCTTTGCCTTAAGAATTTCAAATTATCGGATAATATTTTCAAATAAATACATTCGATATATTTCGAATCGATTGTTTTTAATTCAGAAGGAGATACAACATAATCTTAAAACAATAGTTTCCTACCTTTGGGACACTATTGACCACTAAAAAATGATTTGAAGGAATTGATGAATTGTATGAAGGATCACGAACACATATATAATTCATTTTCATACCCAATTATTTGCCAAAAAGTAGCGGAAGTGTGCAAGAAATTTCGCCAACCATCTGTGAATATTAACGCTTTGCAAAACTGAACTTACATTAAGAAATTCATCAATTTTGCGAAATGCGGTCTGGCTGAAGCTCACATGCAGCCGTTTTAATTTTTTAATTTACTTTGCTCATTAACATGTGTTACAAATTCGCATAAAACTTTAACTGCAGAAAAAAAGCATTTTGGAAGATTTATTAACCATTCTACCACCATGCAAGCTTGTTGAAGTGCTAAAGTGTTTGCAACAATGAGATTGTGGCATACGTAATTTTTATAGTACAACCATTATTCATTCTCATATGTTTGTATGTATACAATGGCGTGGTTCTGCTCTATTTAAACAAGGTTGACTTAAATAATTGTTGTATGTGTATATATAGACTTGGATGCGAGTTCTTAAAAGTTGAAAAATAATTGGAAATAATGCGAAAGATTACTGAGTTCAAGAATCTTTTTAGATCTTGTGGAGTGAACCAGCGCTGAGCTTTAATGCTTTTTTTAATTACTTTTTGCTTTATTTCTTGTTGTTTTGTCTTGTTCATATAACATTTGTACGCTGCTTTAGTTTATTTTTTTAAAAGCATTTATATCTCTCAGTTTGATATTTTGAGGGTATACGGTGTATTTACAGTACATATCTGTGAGTATGTAGTGCGTTGTGTGCTATAAAAAGTTGATGGCTTCGTGCGAATATCTCGAAACTCATTAGCGGAAGTTATAATTTAATGGCTTGGTCGTGGTTTATGGGCTCTTGTTGTTTCTGGAATCTAACAGTAAATGGTAAAATTTTTAAAAGGAATGTATTATATTTACATTCATACAAGACTTGACGTCGGTTTTCTAGAATACATGTAGAACGTTAAAGGGCTCCTTTCTGTATTTGCATATATTATATAAAATTGGATATACCATACATACATATATATTAGAGTAGAACTTATAATTAGGCTCATATATTGGCGAAAATGAAATAAGGAGAGATTGCTATCTGTTTGAGAAAAAGCTTTTAATGAATGTTTATCCAAACTTCTTTTTGGTATATACCAAACAGGTCAATTGAAAATTACCCGGCCTTGCATATAGCTGTAGCTACTAGAACTAAATTCATATGATTTTTAGTTATCCATAACCTTTTAAAGGCGCGTGTAAAAATTTGACAGCTGTCAGATCATTAGTTTGTGATTTATATTATTTTGAGTGAATCAACCTTTGTTATGGTGAAAAAACGGACAACAAGGAATTTATCTTTTTTAAAAAATATTGCTGTATGAGGGAAAAATGTGCAGTTGAAATGGAATAATTTTTATTAACTACCTTGAAAAAGGAAAGGACCGTCAACAGCGACTATTACTACACCATATTATATGTTTGAAGGACGAAATAGAGTAAAAACAGACGCATTGAGGCCAATAGTCAAAGTGTCGTAGCTTGCCTTCACATTTCGGGGTTTGGCTGGATCTGGAGAATTCCAATTTTATCGTAAAGTTTGAGATTTTTGATATTATATAGTAAATGGCACACTCAGCACGTTTTGACTTAAAATATTATTATTTACAAATTTTGATGTGAATAAACTCTTTAAGAGTGCTTAGATAAACTTAATAAAATGTTTGACAATAAAGTTCCATCTGTGCTCCTGTGTTTGTCAATATTATAGTGAATTCAACTGAGGTCATGGAACACTTCAATACGAATTTCGTGAAGGCCGTCCAAACTTATTGTTCCGAGAACCATGTTATGTACAAACTGATATTGCAAGATCTTCATGTGGCCTATCGTGGGATAGAGAAAACCATAAGCGCTAGTGGGTCCAGTATATAGAAAATATTGCATGATTACTTGATTTTAGAATTTTTTTCACTTGTTATACAATACAGTTTCTCGATCAATTAGTTTAGAGAAATGTTCAAAAAATATGACAGCAGTTTTTGAAAACACGTCTATGAAGTACTGACAGGTGATATCACGTGTATTTCTTTATATGAGCCCAAAAGTTAACAACAGTCAACTATATGGGTGTTCCAAGTTGACCCTAATCTAAAAACCAACCACTGAAGATGGATCTCTCTTCATCAACTGAAACAAGTGCATTTCTGATATCGATCTGATGAGTCATCCTACGTCTAATTTTAACTTTTCACCCAATAACTTCCTTTTATACTTGTTCGTTAAAAATAAGCTAAGAAGTCAACGTTCTTCGACACCTAAAGAGGCGGTTCATACGCTTAAAACGCATGATTTGAAGACATTCAGCAAAAGTGCTGCGACAATTGGTTCGAACGCATGCAAAAGTGTATATGTGACCTGGTCTACGAAAAGGGAGTTAACGTGCGAAAACTAGTTTTCTGGGAAACAGCTGTTAAAAATCTCATCTTCCATCCGAATCAACTAAAAAGTGAAAATTGATTTTTTGGATTTTCTGACACCTAAGCCCCCTTTCCGTAAATCAGGTCACATACATCTTAATGGAGAATATTCCATTACAGCGATTTTCGATGATTAAACTTTAAGCTACGCATAACATATGAGTAAACTAAAGGGAAAAATTGAAGGAAATAAAAAATATACGCCTGTTGCATGGTCACTTTTAAGTATGGAATATTTAATATTATAACCTCTACTTAATTTTAAGTATTTTGTTTATACAAAATATTAGTGAACTTTTCTCATTTGATTTGCATAAAACAATTACATAATTTCCCTTTGCTTTCATTTTAATATTTGTTAATTAGTGTAACAACTTCGAAGGCAAGAAATGATAATTTTTAAATTTTTCATGCTTTCCTCTTCACCATATATGTATATATGTATAGTATGTACATATGTACCATAAGTATACCATGCTTATTTAGTTCAAGGGACGCTTGGCCGATCCGATTTAGGTGAATGATCTCAACGGCTCGTCTTCGTTATGTAAATTTTGTATTTGATTTTGTTGTAATTGCCTTCAAAATGCGGAAATGTAAATTTTATCTTGTTAACATACACGAAGAAACAGTTAAAGCGTTGAAAAATATTTATGAACTATTTTTATGGAGAAGTAAGCGTGAAGTTGTGTGCTAAGCTGAACAAAACAGTTATAATACCAAATAAATATTTAGCGAAGAGATAAATGAACTTTATCAGCAGTGTTGCTGAGTTAATATTTACCATAGATTGTATTCATAAGTACATTTTCATATGGTATATACTAGTAGATATATCTTGATATATGATACATACATATGTATGTTAGGTATAAACGCACAATATATGGGCTGATCTAGGCAAATATAGGCTTCACACCTATATTAAATAATTACAGCGCTATTTTAGCAAATTAATGTTAATTAAGGCATATTCTAAACTTTTTGTATTTATTTAGTGAATATGATTTTTAATTATATTATATAAAGCTACATAATTTGCATAGAAGGAACTTATTTGTAGAAAATTAAGTGAATCCGTGTGATTGATTCGTGACTGTATATACATATGTACATACCTAAATATGGCTTTGTCACTGACAGACTGAATCAACTTAAGTTATTTAAATTTTGGTTTCCTATGTTTAATATTCCTACGGTAAAAGCTTAAAACGTTGCCACAATTGTGAAAAAACACTAAAAATTATTAATTTTATGTTCCTTCAGTTTATTATTCTCACGGAAAAAGTAAAAAAAAAATTGAAAAATATTGCCACTTGTTTGAATTTGCAAGGGATTGATAACTTCTGATGATACAATTTGCTTAAATAACTGACTTCATGAAACAAAGATATATATTTAGAAATAGTTAAACAACTGTCACTTTAGGAAACAATTTAAGAGTGTTGCCACCTATTCAAAAACTTTAATTCAACGATATTAAAAACGTTTACTACGCATGCTTTTTAACATGAAAGCATTTAAAAAGTTGTTACAAAATTGCAGGGTGTTGCCACTCGTTAAACTTTTGCCAATAATTTAAAACATATGCATACATATCTATGTATATAGCTATTATAAAAAAAAAACAGAAAAATGTATAATAATGACTATACGACTTAAACGATGTTACAAAGATTGGTGGTATTTTTAATAAGAGTTGCCAATTATATGAAATTTTTAGTGAAAAAAAACCAAGATATTTGAATGAGCTGAGAAATTGATAAAATACGCTAAAATTTCTGAAACAATTTTTAGTAGTAAATGTTGCCAAATGTAACTTAACTGACTTTATAAGAAAAATGTCTAAATTGAGAGGTAATTAAAAAAACTGACACATAAAACAGGTGGCAACAATCCACATTTTTTTTTATTAAGCGACAGTTTTTTTTACTTTATTTATGCAATCGTTTTATTTGCATACTACATACATTTTTATCACTTTTTACTTAAAAGTTTCAAACAAGTGGCAACCTTTTTAAAATATCTT
>NW_017535708.1:227945-229885 GCF_001853355.1 Bactrocera latifrons | reverse complement strand
ACCCGAGTACGTACATATACAATATTCGTAGAACGATACGAGTCACATTTTTAAATAAATTATAGTATTTTCACTACTTACGCCAAGTTATAGTATATGAAATTATATTACCATAGCTCTTGGCCACATCAATTACATGTCAAATAATTACGTTTTGTCATATGTCAAAAACTTCAAAGTGTCCCGGCTGAAATTCGGTCATTAGCGCTTGATTGGACTGTATATTTCTATGTATTTATATACATCGCAGCATTTACTGCCAATCAATCTTAGCAATATTCCGGCTGTATGCCGCTTGGATTGGCCAAAATGCCACACGTGTATGGATGTATCTATGTGTGTGACGAAAAATCAACGTGTCAACTCTAAATTTTGTCTTATGATCTCATCGCCCACATAACTTATTTAATTTTGTTTTTGCGCCGTTGTCCACATTTTAAGCCACATTTCATTATAGTTGTTCCATTTTTACAGTTTTTAGATATATACTTTTGATTAAGTTCGGTTTCGCTGTTGGCATTTGGCATTTAAGGGGTTTGTCCATTCCAAAAACCAAACAAAAAATTACATAAATGATCTTGCGGTTTCTTTTTACGTAGATCCAAGATTAATGTTCGCTGGTTTTTATTTGGGCAGACGTGCAGACTCGTAAATATTAGGGTGAGGCTTAAGAGTGACCTCACGCTAGAGCAGCCAACAGTCAACCAATGATTAACGAGACCTATTTTGACCTATTTTTCCCAGCCTTAATTTAAGCCGTGTTACAATGGTCCTCTCAGAAGTCCAGAAAAGTTTTATATAGTGTTTTTTCGTTTAATAACCAAAATTGATTAAGTTTTTATTTGGTTATGATATTCTCTAATGCCARCACATCTCTTATCGGAACTATATTKCTATTCTATATATTCTTCCAAGTAAAGTGGTTTCTCAATTGGTTTGAGTAAAGTTTTTGGACTATCTTAGAGTAATCTGAACTTCCTGAACTCTGAATCTTACTATAATCTGAAAGCCCTGTGTGTCACATCAAAAACCAACTCTTACTGGAAGTAAATGAAAAAAAATATATATTATCGACTCTAGAAACAATATAGGCTTTTAAGTTTTCTTACTTTCAAGTAACACCCTACCAAGCATATACATTTATATACATACATATAAATATATACTTGTATATAGTGCCATTTTATGTTTTGATTTGCAACGGTGTTTTTGTGACTTTTTGGCTTTTTGGTAAACATCTTGTGTCGAGCGATTTCTTTGTGGCTCATATTTCAATACTTTTTTCCAGTTGCCAAGCTAATAACAGAAGAATGTGTGTACCTCGTGCAAAGACACAAAGTGTTCAGAAGGTCTATGGATCATTGGTTACAAATTTGAATAAATTTGCTTAAGAAATTTTCGCTGTATTATATTCGAGGTATTGTTCGCCGAATTCGCGCTTAGCGTCGTTCATGCGCTGAGCTGACAAAAACGTTAGACTTTTTGTTATTCGAAACTCTTTAAGCGATTTATAGTTGCTTTCATGCTGTGTGTGTTTGTGTGAGCTTGCATGCCAATTAGTGGTGTAAATATTTAGTATTCTTTGCACAAATAAAAGTGATAGACGTTTGAGCAATTTATATACAAACATACTTATACATTATTACCATAAATATACATATATATAATTCCATTTCTAAGCTGTTAACTTAAGTTATTGATGATTTGGTGCTTCTCTTTAAGGCATTAAAGCGAAGAAGAGCATTATAATATAAGTTGAAGTTGTATTGAAATCCGACTGCGATTTGGAATATATTATGCGTGAGCAAAGAAAAGTAAAACTTTTTTTTTTAAATTTCGCGCGAAAAGCCATCGTCGAAATATTTTTTCTAGGCTGGTTTGGCTATCAGTAACATCTGTGCCAAATGTCACTTCAAAATAATCATTAGTGTTTAATTTAC
>NW_017535708.1:226534-227529 GCF_001853355.1 Bactrocera latifrons | reverse complement strand
TTAGAAATAATACTTTTTCCACAAATTACTTAAAAAAAAATACATTTGAAAATATTTTTATTTATATCCACAGTAATAATTTTAAATCCTTAAGCTGTGAATACCATTGCGAATAGCTGTTAATGTTGATGTTTACAAAATTGATTGCAATTTAATTGTAAGTGCTGGCACGCAAACGCTGTAAACAAAATTGAAAGATGGAAAATGTCTGATAACAGCAGACGTGATCAAGCGATGTTAAGTGCGAACTGCTATTTAACAGGCTGTTAATGTGATCATGAGTTTAGCGAAAATTAAGTGTTATATGAGCATTGTTATGTATGTATATCGGTATTATTGCGGCTTAATTGAGACGTCAGCTGGTGTTGTGGCGTGTTTCAATAATTCGAATAATTAGAGAAATGTAATGAAGTTGTAGAGTTAAATAAAATAAAAWTAAGAWAATGTAAAAATTTTAGATTGTATCAAGCTTTACTATACATTAGTTGAAACTCGAAATACTTCCTAAAATCTACTGGCCTTCATATATATATGATACAGCGTTAAATAAAATGGCATTCATATGAGTAGAACCAAGTGCATGAGACGGGAAATTGATGAGGTTAAGGAAGTATAAGATATTAATAACTGTGATAGTTTTGACTTAAGATATASATTTTGGAATAAAGATAGATAATTGTTAGGTACATTTCGAATTTATTGTTATTTATACTGTTTATACTGTTAATGTTCCTACAATGCGCTTTCATAATGGGCCTTGTAAAGGCCTAGATGCCTTCGTCAGACAACCACCMTACCCATCTAAGTAATATTCATACAAGGAATTTTTTTTCAGTTCTTTCGAACTCATTTTCAACTAATATCGTGCCGCACCGCATTCGCCTGATTYACCTTCGTGTAACTCTTGRCTATTCAGCAAATTCACATGACCACTTCGAGAACACCGTTTTCATTCAATTGAGGATATAARAGTTGATTCGAAGAACTCTCTGATG
>NW_017535708.1:211109-226014 GCF_001853355.1 Bactrocera latifrons | reverse complement strand
TTGGAAAACTCTGTTAATTAAAAAAGGTTGGCTAAATTTTACTCTTTAGTACATTCAATTAATATTATATATTTATTGGTGTTGTTATATACGTCTTCATAAAAATAAATGTAACAATTGGATTAGTTCAAATACTTTCCGCTTTGTTTTGCGAACATAAACATGAGTTACTGCCAATTTTATTACTTTTTTCATTACACTGCCAATAAAAAGTACRATGACCATTAACGAAGATGTTTTACTTTCACTGCGTTCAAGTTTATTTACTTTTTATTTATTTACTTTCAAACTTATGTATATAGGTCAAAATAGTCTTATTCAAAATATTATATTTTCGCTTATTTGCAGAAAATATTGTTTTAAGGTGCCATTGCTAATAATGTAGAGGCGGTAAGTAAAATTTTAGTGGCTCATTAAAAAGGTCGATATCATATTAGATATGCTCGATGACGGAGAAAGCTATTTTAAAAGCTTTTAAAACATATGTTTCGCGGTCCATGGCTGATAAAAAGGTTTAGGTTATGTCAACAAGAACATCTAAAGTTACGCTCCGTTCAATGATTGTTTGGATAGGTCGCATGAAGTTAAGTTCGCTAGAAAAAATTTATATTAGGATGAGTAAAAGTAAGGTTAGGTAATTAGTAGTTAGGWAAGTTAAATAAATGTAAGTTTAGAACTGCGCCAAGGTGAATGCAAGTCAGATTAGTATGAAAACAATGCAAGTTAGGTTAGATCCAATKAAATTTTGGTTAGGTTGAATGAAATTTAGACTTGACTTGCCAGAAATTATGGTGACTTGCAGCAATTAGGTAAAGTTGAATAAAAGTACGCTTAAGCTGAAAGAACAATGTTCAATTGAATCTAATTTAGGCTAGACTGAACACAAAGTAGGTTAGTTAGAAAAATTCTACAGGTATGTTATGTATAGAAGAAAATCAGAAAACTTGGGGCTTCTTTTAGGAAAGTTATGTTGAACAAATTTCTGAATTTKCACGTACATACGATTTACGATGCATTTTAGAACATAAAAGATCCACAGGGTTCCCAAAATAGGAGTTACTTCAAATCTATCACAAAAAAACTGTAGTTTTCTAATTTGTTTAGAAGAAAGGATACTCTCTTTATATATTGCTTCAAATTCGAACTCAACTAGAAGTTTTGGAATTAAGCATGATCGCGAATGACCTGAAGATCGATTTAATTTCATGTSACATATTTGCTGCTCTTTAGAACATTTGTCAAGGCTTAATAACTGTAATGGTTAATCGCAAATGATTCTGTAACCGTTTGGGTGTTCAATAAAAATTAAATTACAACTAGGATTTTGAGATATCGATCTGAAAATTGAGATACGAACTTTTCCACACARGCATCTGCTTTTTTGAAGAAAACGTTGATATCGGATTACTGTAGGATATACATATATCAGTGTTACCGATCTAAATCGACAAGATATTTTCATGAAATTTGRACACATATTATTGTCGAATACAATTCTCKAATAARTTCTTCAGATCGCATCACTATAGCCAATAGCTRCCATACAAACTGTACGATCAGAATCAAGATGAAGATCTTTTAATAAACATTGTTGCTATAAAAAGCATCAGTGATGGGAATTATAGCCTCAAAACTAATCTAAAAAGGATTCTTTTGGTTTTTACGAAAACTCAACACCAATGAGTTTCAACCCAACTTGTTTTGAATACGAAAATACCATCGCAAATGAGCTAAATAACAAATTTAAGTGTCGTGCTATAAAATCATTAATAAAATCGTTATACTAAAATATGGTAACAACAACAACCAGCTGCTCAGCAAACAAGTGAAACCTCAGGCTTTCAATCAAGAAGAAGRCACTGCTGAGTTGCAGGAGACTTTTCAAAGGGTGTGACGAACGGAAAACTGTGCCGTGGTGACGAGCGATTTTTCACCGTCAATTTCCATAGTCAATGCTGAACTAAATTCGCTGTTGTTGTTGTTGTTGTTGACGCGTCGCAGCAGCTTCTGCTGCTCGCATGACAACGTCTTGAAAGGAATGATGAATTACTTTGTTGTGCGCCAAGCTGATGAAAAGGTGCATCATTACTTTGCCGCAAGCCAGAAATTTTTTCACAACACTATGGACGTTGCATGCACCCACTGCTGTGTGTCGGTTTGTGTGCTCGGAAAATGCATAGAAAATCAGCAAATGGTAACGGAAAATTCGAATTTTCGCTTTCGTTAAATTGTGAAACTGAAACAGAAAAGTTCACAGGCACAGGCCTCAACTGATGCGACCGCTGCGAGTACAAGTAAATCAAATGTTGCATGCAACATAGACACCAAAAAAGCATAAGTGGCGAAGCGATGGGATTATTACAGACAAAACGTATGTATGTATATGTGTGTGTAGGTGTGTGCTAAAAATTTCAGTTTCAAGCGAATAAATGCATGCATATATTATATATACCGTTAGCTAGCGCTGTATACAAGTTTAGGTGCATGTGACTGTACTTGTGGCGCCCATTCAAAGCGGACAGCGAATTTTTCATAAAAAATAATGAGCAACCCGCGCTGCTATAACTGCGCCACTTATTGTTRTTGTAGCTTTATAAAACCGAATTGTTGTTGCTGCTGCTTAACATGTTGCATGCCACAATGTGGAACGTCAACTCGCGGACATTGATGTACAGACGTCCGTCACGCGCTGAGACATCGCCAATATTTATATGTAAACACATACAAACACACACACACACACTCACACATACACACATATATAAAAGTAGTTGCAATGCTAACAGTTAGCCTGGGAAGTGCTGAAAGTGAAGCGTCAAATRGTCTAGACCTGTTGCTGTTGCTTGTGTTGTTGCTGCTGACGACGCTATCGACTGTGAGTTGCCCCCTAAGGCAAAGCTAGTTTAATTTKCTTCGCTTTCAGTTACACCTTGGCTGCCTTTGATGTTGCGGGCGGGTGCAAGCGGCTGCGAAAAATGTCGAAAATTGTGTTGTCATGTCAAAATTAGTTGAGCCTTTGCATAGTTTGTGGCATGTGGCATATTCAGCATGCAGAAAGTATGCACTAAAAGTTTTGATATAAACCATTCGTGTTCATTTTGTTGTTGTTTTTTGAAATTTTTTTACCCTGCATAGGGTTCCTCAGTTTTTGGAATATCGTTCTGAAATTTTGTACACGTTTTTTTATAAGCAAGGAGCTGCTCATGTGAYGGCAGTGACTATGTCGGATTATTATTGCATATAGCTGTCATACAAACTGAACGATCMGAATCAAGTTCTTGTATGAGAAACATTTTTATTTGACAAGATATCTCGATGAAATTTGGTATGTATGATTTTACAAAGAAACTCTACAATTTSCGAAGAAATCGTTCAGATCAAACCACTATAGCGTGTAGCTGTCATACAAACTAAATGTATAAAATCAAGTGCTTGTATGGAGAACTTTTCCATTTGATAAGAAATATTCATCAAATTTTGGAAAAGTTATTGTGCAAGTTAATTGTATAATCTGCGGGAAAATTTTTCAGATCGCACCACTATAACATATAGCTGCCCTACGAACCGGTCGATAAAAATCAAGATAAAAATATTTTAWACGCTTTTATGCTGTGAGAATTGCACCTGTAAAGGGTATTATAGCTGCGATGCAGCCAAAGCTAGCATTTCTTCTCGCTTTTAAGCTTTTATATAAATCACATATCACGAAAATATTATGTGTGGCAAGTATAGCTACTTGCAACATCCATTTTATAATGTTAGGCAAAAATGTAGTGAAAGTTTGTGCGGTTAGATATATGTGTATATACACAAATTATATGCCCTGCAAGCGATACGATACTTAGCAATTCTATGCCTTTGCACACGCTCTGCTCTCTCTATTATGAGATGTTACTCATACGCCCAGTACTGCCAGTGGTTTGCAATGCAAGGCGATATGTGACACCTTCAAATTGACAGCAAACGCATTACTGATGGTATTTAATGAAGTAAAGTGACATATATATATATACATGTACTGTTATATGGCATTTAACACAATTATTGATTTCTGCTAAGTGGCGAGCAACACAACAGTTATTTTTATGRTTTGACAGGCGTGCAAAAAAGCGAACAAAAGTAACAAAAAAAGTGAGAAATGAAATAAAATATAAACTAATACAACAAAAAATAGCGCTGTGGGCGTCAATATTCGCAGCTTGTTTTATAATTGTTGTCGTCTTGCATTGTGCCAGAYTGCGTTGACGGCTCAACCATCTTCAATTGACTCACTTATTAGCTTGAAGTAGCAAAGCAACTGATTTTTTTTACTTTGCCACTTTTTTTTTTTATTAGAAAATGTGTATGTTAACAAAAGCARCAAGTGCGCAGCTCTAAAATGGCTACTCAATGACAGCAGGCTGCAAGCTAACTGTCAATCAAGTGTCACCTGTAGCTGTGTGTGCGGGCTACTTTTCAGGCCGCTGTTGATGGTCATGGTCAATTTCGCTTGGCGGCGGCGAAATAACAAAAGCTTTGTGGTTGAAACACTTTATGGCGCACGAATTTTTCCCTAAAAAGTTGACATTCACGAGYTAATCGTTAATTAGATGAGGCTCCAAGAAAGCTAGACAAGTCTATTTACTTGGATTGGCTTTTCATTGTACCTTTTTTTTACTAATTGAAGTAAAACTGAAGTAGCGTTGAAGGTTATACAAACAATTATACAGATCTTAGACGACTGAAGTGATTCCAGGATGAAAGAAATATTGAAATGAATACTTTTTTGTTTTAAATTAGACTTTGCAATCTCAAAGCGCCCTTATATTTTTTAAGAACCATGTTGTATTGACTGACTTGAGTAGAAAACATTATCTTATTAGCCTCTCCTATGACTCCCACCTGATCACTTGCCAATAACTCACGGCATTCTGCATCATTGTGGGGATTTTATAGCCATTGCTTAGCAGTCCAATTACTAGCTTGAAAAAATTTTGTTGTCAAATATTYTCAAATAAATTTGGTGAAAAACTGCCGTATTGATTTTTCTTTGTTGGATAATAATCTGTGTATGTGTCCGGTATTAAAGACTAAAGGGGCTCTGCCAAAYCTATTTTATAAATATTGATCTTGTGAGAGCCCTTCAATTCTGCTAGCGCTAGAAGCCTTTTGCAATGTCTATCATAAGTGATATTTCAATAAATCAAATTTAAATTGCTTTAAGTAGCTTAGAAAGAGCTGAACACTGTTGGCCAGTTTACGACGTACACGCCTTGTTACTTTTTTCGTAAGCCAACTTTACTTGTCGATTCATCAAATGAATGTGAATAATGGAAAGCTGTATCTATCGCTGAACGTCCCTTCGATCTAATATTCTCTTTGGGAAAAAATAACTTGTGTCGTAGCAAGTCAAATTTTATTAGTTGTCAGGCGATCTTTACAATGGAAAAAAAAATTGAAAAACAAATTTTTTTGTAATTTTGCATCTACAATGGAATCACGGTAATGGAATCTTTGAAAGTTTCATAGAAGTATTTTTGAAAGTAAATTTTTTCAKGAACGTAATTAGTTGATTGGTCTAAAATATTCAGGTAAGGTCAGGAAATCATCAAAATTTCTCTTCGCCGAGATCTGTTAACTCGAATTACATTAGAAAAGTTAAAGAAATAGTGCCTGCAAATCGTTGTATTGGAATTAGCGAGATAATGGGGAATTTTAACATGAATCAACTGAGCACATTTTGGTTAATATTTTGGGTAKGAAGGGTGTCAATGCTAGACTCGTTCCAAAATATCTGATTTTGTTGTAAAAACGATATTGAGTATAGGTTATAACAGAGACCGGACATGGGCTTATTTGTATGGTGTTAAAACTCTAACAATTTAATGACTGGCGCTTCAAAAATTAGGTGAAAGCGAAAAAATCAAAAGTGTCTGCAGGCACTGAAGCCAAACCGAGGCTTATAACAATTGATGGGTTTACGGGTTTAAAAAAATTTACTTTTTTTTATTGAATTTTTAATTTCTACCTCAAGAAAATGTCCTAAATTTTCAAGTTGATCCGCGTAATAGTTTTGGAGATATAGCCTTGAGAACTTGTGTGCAATGAAATATTTTTTCCGAAAATTCCAAAAATTCGTTGTTATTAATGAATGTTTGTAACAACAAAAAGTCCAATAAAATATTTAATTTTTKTATATCAGWGAAAAATTGTTGAAAAATGCTGTTTTTACCCGAGAAAAYCCATGTAACCCCTYAAGAAAATATGATTAAACGATGAAACGAAAATAAAACTTTRTATGAGAAATCCTAAAYATTTGATTGGTTTTTTGCGGAACCATATTTGATTCATAATATCACTGACATGGGTCCAGTTTTCAAAAGACTAGATTGATTGTTAGCGCTAAGTCATTTTAAATGTGAATACTTATTAACTAAGTATTACGAAGCATTTAGCAGCCAGTTCCAAATCTCTAATCAAAGGTATTGTTTCCGGTCCAATTTGGTATAATTTCTCCCAACATAGATGGATTTACAAGTATCTCTTCTGGCTATTGCTTGGTTATGTATCGTTTGATATCTTGAATGTGGCTGRCAAAAAGTGGTAAATAAATTATGTACTAAGAAAAATATCGAGCAATTTTTTTAATGGGGTTTGAAATTTGGCTCATTTCTTATTAGCTTAGAACACAAAGCTTTTCCGCAAATATTTCAATAAAATTTTTTAATAAAGAATTAAAGCACATTTTGTAGTTATTGCCATCAATATAAATTATTGTAATGAAAATATTTGACTATAAGACACAGATACTTGCCAGCAAATTATTAGAAAAAAAATTGAAGATCAAGTGGTGACCCAAAAATGGRCCGCAGTCATTTTCAATAGAAATCTAATTAGAGCGCCAAATAATGTCCATATATATKTAAGTACACATGTGTGTATGGAGTGAATTTCACCAAAAAATATTTTTTATCAACTCCCATTTCCCTCACGAAGTGCATATTCGTGGYAATAACTGGCATTGTTGGCCATTTGAGAGGCGACAAGCTGGCAATTAAATACTTTGGGGTCTGAATAGCCCTTAAAGGCATACAATATAATAAGTATGTATGAAACGATGTAAGGCTGTGTGTGTGTGTATGCGTTGCAGCTTAGTTTTAGAGATTTCCACATACCACAATGTATGTAAATTTTGCATTGTCTGCGCTGTCTTTTATTTGTAAATTACAAATTTCTAGCGTTTTCGCCCGCTATGCACTCAAACAACAACAACAACAACAACAACAAAGCAGAGACAACAACGCATCTCCATGCAACAGCAACAGCAACAAACGCTCAGCACTCAATTTCCGCATCAGCAATTCAAAAGCGAAAATTTCCCAACCAACAAACACAAACACACATACACATAGGTAAGATCCGTGGTATATGTGTTTGTATATATGAACCTGTGTGTGTTGAGCGTGTAGTTTCTATTCATATATGCAAATTACTCTATAAAACTATGTGCAACCTCCAGGCAATTGCAACAACACACATACATACAAACATACACATACACACACATGCATGCGTTGAGTGCATGAATGAACGATTGAAGAAGCAGCACAACTGCAAGCAAGCGACGAACGATGGCTGGCAGACAGAGTTGCAGTAGCGCTAATGCATTGACAGCTCTGGAGCAATTTGAGGAGTCTGAGATGCCWGCGATGCCACAAATACCGCAAAGATGTGGCAACGACAAAAGCGGCAGTAACTTTCGCAGCAGCAACAACAACAACAAACAAAAAACACATAATAAATAGCGAAGACGCAGCATATCATACATAACACATAAAGCGTTACAATCAAGCTACAAGACCAACAACAACAAGCCAACAAGTAATAAGAGCAGTCGGCGCTCGGCTGCAGCGGCCTCGTAATTCGAAAAAGAAAATTGCATGTTGTAAATTCAATAAAGTGAAGGCAGTAAACAATCTACTGTTCATTGAAGAGTTCGACAACAACAACAAACAACAGTAATAGCAATAACAATAGCAACACAAACAATGCTTTTATAGTCATATCAAAATTGTAATAGCTGATGGTGCGAAAAGAAAATAAAAGTGGTTAGAGGAAGCGATTGCAGTGCAAATCAAATGCGTTAGTGTGGATRTATGTACATATGTATGTGCTTGTGTAGGAGGAGACGATCTAAGAAAGCTTGGCCGCTTTGTGGTGTTGCCATACAAAACTGAATGAAGCTGGTACTAGGTTGCATTGACTGTGGGTGTTATATATGTATATTTGTATATATGTACATGCATATACATACATATGTGTATATGTATTTGTTATCCACTTTTTCAGTACTTACACTTGTGAGCGAAGAAACTGCAGCACGAGTAGTGAGTATTATGACAACTAACTATATTTAAGAAAAAATGCACACATCAATATGATGTGTAAAAATTTTAAGTTTTAGAAAAGGTTGCCACCTGTTTTAATTACAAATTCTATGTATTAAAAAAAGTACTTAAAGTATATACAAATGCACTATTATTTAAAAGATTTTTATGGCAAAAAAAAAAAAAAGAAAAGATATGGTGATGCCACCTGCTTAAAAAAATATTTAAAATGAGTTGCAATCGAGCACTGTGTTGAGCATAAGATGAACTAATTTGTAAATAAACAAATATGMTTTGTATAAGTTTTTAGTTTTAAAGCGTTGCCACCTGGTTTAAGTTAAAAAATAATAATAATATTTAAAAAATAATTTAAATGTGTGTAAATACTCTCCGGTATTTAAGAAAAACTAAAAAAAAAAATAATATGGTGATGCCACCTACAGAGTAAAAACCTACTTAAAATTAATTGAAATTTAACTTGAAAGCTCTAGAAAACTTTTAATGCCTTCAATATGTTGAGTTGAAGTGAAATTTATTAGAACATTGCCAATTTGATTAAATTTGTCATTGGACAATAAACAGATAGTCATATAAAATTATTATTTTTAATGNAAGTTAAAAAATAATAATAATATTTAAAAAATAATTTAAATGTGTGTAAATACTCTCCGGTATTTAAGAAAAACTAAAAAAAAAAAAATAATATGGTGATGCCACCTGCTTAAAAATATTTAAAATTAGTTGCAATCGAACACTGTGTTTAGCATGAAATGAAAAAATTAATTAATAAACCAATATGATTTACATACATACATCTATACATATGTGCATATATTAGTTTTTAGTTTGAAAACGTTGCCACTTGGTATAATTTAAGAAATTAAAGTAATAAATAAAAAATTATTCAAACGTATGCAAGTAATTTCCTCTGTTCAAGACATTTCTTTTACAAAAATAAATTAATATGGTGATGCCACCTACAGAGTAAAAAACTACTTAAATTTAATTGAAATTTAACTTGAAAGCTCTAGAAAACTTTAAATGCCTTCAATATGATAAGTTGCAGTAAAATTTAGTAGAAGGTTGCCAATTTGATTAAATTTGTCACTGGACAATAAACAGATAGTCATATAAAATTATTATTTTTAATGTAAATAACGGCATTGTATTTTAGGCAAATGAAGTATATTTGAGAAAAATGTAATATTGGTATTCAACGAACTTTAAGTTATTAAAGTAWATTAATATCAGCTCTTTCTAAAAATATTACAGTTGAAAAAAACAAAATTTTCTTAACTGTTAAATGAACACAGTTTTTCGTTGAAAATATTAGCAAAAGGTTGCCACATATTTTCAACAAAAACAAATAATAACAAAAAATGAAAAAAAAAAAACTAGAAAAGAAGATATTTATGGAGATTTGCAGTCGTTTCACAATAGTATTATTTTATTATTTTATGGAGTTGCCGCCAGTTAGATGTGTATAAGAGACAGAACATACACATACACACACATGCATGCCTATATAGATATATATGCGTGCATAAGTGGTGGCATAACCGCTTGTTTGGGCGCTGAAATGCCTGTCTCTTATACACATCTAGATGTGTATAAGAGACAGCAACACTATTGCAATGCAGAGAAACATACACATACATACAAACATACACATACACACACATGCATGCGTTGAGTGCATGAATGAGCGATTGAAGAAGCAGCACAACTGCAAGCAAGCGACGAACGATGGCTGGCAGACAGAGTTGCAGTAGCGCTAATGCATTGACAGCTCTGGAGCAATNAAGAAGATATTTATGGAGATTTGCAGTCGTTTCACAATAATATTATTTTATGGAGTTGCCGCCAGTTTTAAGAAATAATCTTAAACAAAATAATGCTTGCAATATCCACAAAGCATAGCAACTAGAAATTTTAAATMTCAAAMATAATTTTAAAAATTTTCCATACCAGACTCATACCGTTTTCACGCAGTGTAAATATTTTTATACACACCACAGTTGCTGCAAAAAATATGCTCCATAAATAGCTTGCTGCCACACTTGAGTGCAAACAATTGCTTTGGCCGCTGCGASGCTCATTTGCGGCATTGCAATCAGCATTGGAATATACATATGAGTATATGTGGCAGTTGCACGTTCATGTTGCAAGCGAAGGAAATAGCACGGCTAGCTAGAAAGAATGCAGACGTAGACGTTGCAAACGCCGGCAGTGGTGACGTGCGGTCAGTAAAATTTTCAGTCAACCATTCAAAGTCACATCTTTATTCATTCACATATTTCTGCGATGGTTGCAAGTTATTAAAGTAACTTGTGTTCGTCACGGTGACAGACGCCGCGGCATTTCTTCCGTGATTGCAACATTGGCACTTAAATTCTCGCCACTGCACACTTAATTTGCACTTTATTGTTGTGGTGACATTAAATTGCTGCAACCAACCTCATCAGTGGCAACAACTATGGCRTAATTTTAATTTAATTTTATTAGCTACAACAACATTCAAGCCTCAAGAGGAGTACAGTGATGGAAGATGTTCTTCAAAGAATTGAAAAAATTGTGTGAAGGATGCATGTTTTCGATAAAAATTTATATAATTTATATATTTTTCAAACATTTTTTTTGACAATGTGGTAACACCATCTTGAAAAATATTTTTACTTATAATATCGTAAGTTACTTACATCCTTTGAAAAACATATTTTTTGGTAAAAAATTAAAATGTGCCTTTAAAGATCGTTGATCGTTTTCCACGTTTATATTTTATTTCTTTATATTAAGTTTTATAGGTCTTTCAGATGTGATGAGGTTTTCAAATCACGATCTGATTGTTGTATAGATCTGACATAGAACATGGATAGGCATAAGGAATATAGAGGGATTAGAAATATTAGAAATATTTTGAGAGCGAACTGAGCCGATCTTTGGTCTATCAGTCTCTATGCTCTCTTTGATGTTCAACAATGTCCTTTGAGTTCTGAGGTATTTCTAAGAAGTGTAATATACAGATGTTATGGTCCATGGTCTATTTCGCTCTCTCCTATATTACATATGGTCATAAAGTTCCGGCAGATTCACCTATATACTTGTTGCGACTAAGAATTGTAACTAATATTTGTATGTATCATATCGCTTACATATTACCGATTGTCAAATTTGAGTTTACATCGAGCTGATAATGATACCAAAATATTTTAGTAATTTTAACCGTCAATAATGGAAGCTGAAGAGTAGAAGTCACTAAAATCATAGAAATATATATTTTCGCTCTCATGCAACTAATCGATTAGATCGTCGACTCTTTAGTCTAACTCAGCTAATCATGGTCCTAAAAATCATCATAATATAGCTGTCTTTCCCATAAATTGTAGCAAAACTGATTGTTCAGAAATGAGAATTTGTGTTATAAAGTTTTCAGTAGAGCACCTAAGAACACGAAAACTTCTTGCTTGCTTCTATAAAAAAAAAAAAAAATTTTAGTGAAAATGAACTATATATCATGAAAATATCATATAGCTGATATACAAGCTACTGTTCAGATTTATGTATTTCTTGCAAGAACTCATTCAATTAAGGTAGCAAAAACTTAAAGGTTTAGTTTAGTCATTGCTAAGAGAGACTAGAAAATGGACAATGAAAATTGGCAAAAAAGCTTGATTATGGCTAGTTCTCATACAATTAGCAATTATAGAGTCAGTAACCAATTTTTCCGTAAAAATAGTATTTAATGGAATATTTTCTAAGCCACCGCCACAATGAGAAATCATATCATTCTGATCGGACTACTATAGYATATAGCTGCCATRTAAACTGATCGACTGATCGATCGAAATCAAGTCTTTGTAAGAAAAACTTTTTTATTTGACAAGATATCGTCATGAAACTCAGCACACYTTATTTTTTAAGCCATTGCTACACTTTACAGTAACATTGTTCAGATCGGAATACTACATCATATAGCTGCCATATGAACTGACTGAACAACTTTTTTAKTTGACAATATATTTTCACAAAATTCGAATTTCTTTAACTAATTTCTGCAAGCAAAACAAAAAATTATGTTTTCTAAGTAAATATTTCCTTCAAGATCATTTGCAAATCTCACTGCTAACATACAAACACACAGTAAATGCGCAAAACTCCTTTTCATGCCACTTGTAATAAAAGTGCCAGCAACTTTATTTCTTTCTTGATAAGATTCAGCCGGTTGCTTGCCGCACTAGAAATTCGCTTTGTTTCCGCAAATGTTAATTAACAACTCAATTAGAATATTATGCCATGTCGAGTAGTCATTCCCATAAAATAGTTGTCGATTTGTATGCTTTTGACAAAAACTACATTTTCATTTTCCCACTCACACGGATTTACCAAACGCCAGCAGCGGCGCTGCAGTTGAGCATTTGGCCCCAGCAGAGACACACAGATGCGAACAAGTGCAGCAASAAGAAATTTCATTCGTGTGTCGTTAGTGCGATCATATCGCCACCAACGTGTGTATGTGCCACAAGGCGGTGTTGCACGGTCCGTCGAGGCGCATTACCACTCCTCGGCAATAAATTATCGCAATCTCATCGAACAACGTGAGCGAGCGCTTACACAGAACTGTAAAGCAACTCATGCACAAGCGCACAAACGACTGTCTGTCGCTCGGATTGCCTGAATTAGCCGGCCAAGCGGCTGCGGTGGCAGAGACTCGCCGCGCCACATAGTGAACGCAATAATCATAATAATATAAACTAATTAGTAATTGCAGCAGCGACAACAATCATAACTAACAAACAAACCGCCATAGCGCCAACAATAATAACAACAACAAAATACCGGCAAAGCGAACAGCGTTGCACAAGCAGCGTGCGCAAATGGCAGGGAGGCATGCAATGCGGCGCCACTCGATGGCAAAAGTCGAGCGAACAAACAAATCGAGGAGGTCTTTAAATGCCGCAGCTGCTGTTGTTGTTGTTGCTGTTGCTATAGCATCGTGCAACAAGTGCAGCTATGCCGCATGTGCTGGCGCGTATTTGTGGCAAGTGCAACAATTTAAGGTGTGGCAGGTGGCATTTTGACTCTTTAACTTAATTTTACTCATTCATTGTGTGGCAAAGTAAATATCGACGTTGGCGCCAAGGCAAGTGCTATGGTATGCCGGGGTGGTTGTTGTGCTTCAAATTTATACGCCTAATAGTTCTGTTTTAGAATTTGTATTTGCTAAATTTAGAATATACGGCGAAAATAATTASATCTAAATTATCGAATTTAGCCCTTTTTTCGACAGTTTTTCGTAGAAAAAAAAAAATAGGAAGATTTCAAAACAAAAAATAAAATAAAAAATTCCATAGCGCTATAGAAATGATATTAAAAATATTCTCTCCAAATTGGAACTAGACAYCTTCAGAGCTCTTCCTTTGAGCATGGAAACCGTTTTGAAAAACAATRTTCTGAGAAAACGCTTTTAAAGATTGGAGTTGTAGCGTTTCCCATTCTGTGCCCTCTCTACAAAAAACATAGCGATCGTAAAAAATTGAATTTCAAAATTTGAGAGCATGCTTATTACAGCGTATAATATCCGATAATGCAACAAAAAAAGTCGAGTTTTCGAACACTGAGACGATACCTTAAGAGATTTTCAGAAGCGCAAACATATTGTTGAGACTCGAAATTCAGTTAGAAACATTGAATGAAGTATAATGTGATGCTGTGAAGGACGTAAACATTTTTGGAGGGAGCATTTTTTTAAAAGGGATGACTTTTTAAGATCTTCGTCCAAAGATGGACCCTTCCATAATAGAATCCCACAATAGCCGGTTCTYTGTTAATGAAGTTGATTCGGATTTCATTCGGCCTATGATTGTTTAATTTGTGATCTARCCCTTCCTAAAAAGTATAGAGAATAATGGAAAAAATAGAGTATTCTCTAGTTGAAATATGAAATCTTCGCTACGTACTTCTTCACCTGGTATTCACTTTGGGGTTTTTAATATTTTCTCTTAAATTTATTAAAAAATTATACCAATTACACAATTTCGAATATTTTCCCAGCAATATCGGGCCACGGTGTTTTTCCACAATCATCCAGTAGCGCGTACGCTCAAACTACTTCCGCTCCACTCCCTGCACTGGCGAAATTATTGATTTCCTAAGTGCCACCACTTACCCACTTTAGTGGCGAAATACGAAGTACAATTGACCCAAACGCAAATTAAATTCAATCGGGAAGAAATACCGAAGCATTACTTTAATGCCCGAAATGTACGTGAGGGCGCGTCGCTGGTGTCAATGGTGGGAAATAAATAAATACTTAAGTGATGCTAGCACTTGCTGCAGGTCTAAACTTGTTGCTCAGGCAGGGGAAAAAATAAAAACAAATCGCACAATAGCAACAAAGGCAACGGCATTAACTAATATTGACACTGTAACCTAGTGCGCAGCTTGTGAACCGTTGCATTGTTGCGCTGTCGTTATTAACTGTATTGATTGGGGCAACTAAAGACTGCTTTGTGGCTTTTGATATTATGAGAGCTTTTATT
>NW_017535708.1:205759-210235 GCF_001853355.1 Bactrocera latifrons | reverse complement strand
TAAAACACACGCAATTTTTTATTTTATTTTATTTTTTTTTTATATTATTATTTGAAAAAAGTTTAAAAATCCTCAAAATTTATAACGAAGAAAACTAAATTGCCGATATCGCATAACTTTTACCAAACAATCACATTTTATTTCCCTTGTGATGAAAGTTATGTCAGCTATTGTTATTGTTGCTCGTTTCTTGCAATGCACTGCCGAAATGTCATAAAAGCGCAATGCCTAACKAGTTTGACTGACAGCCATCATGGAAATTACATCACATTAAAATTGTCATAATGCTAAACATTTTCCTATAAGCAACAACAACAACAGCRACGCTAATAGCTACCTGCTTGCAGTGACGCTGCACTGCCTCAGCTTGCCACTTTGATTGCTMGAGCTC
Source organism: Bactrocera latifrons (assembly GCF_001853355.1). Lineage (NCBI taxonomy): Eukaryota > Metazoa > Arthropoda > Insecta > Diptera > Tephritidae > Bactrocera > Bactrocera latifrons. Next base: position 209,844 of record NW_017535708.1, on the reverse strand, counting down.
GCCGTTATACCAGAAATGCCAAAAATCGCAGAGAATACAGTCAAAATGAACGCGGCAATGCGCATGCGCAGATCTTGTTAATTTCCATTTTTCTATGCAAATTTTCACTTCCTTGACGGAAAATTATCGCAGCCGCAGCAGGAGCAGGCCGAAGAGCGATGGCCGCGGCGATTACGCTGGATGATGAAAACGAAAGATTTAAGCTGCGAACTTGAGGCTGGCGCGAAGGTGGTAAATGCCCCGTTGCATTGATTCCACGGTGATTGTGTGAGTGAAAAGTGTGTGTGTGTGTGACTTGTTAGGGAAATATGCTTTGAAATTATTGCAAATGCTGCCTTTGTGCACAGCGTGTGCAGCAAGTGTGCAACAACAACATTATGTGAAATTTGCTGTAACTGAAGCAACAACAATACCAACATTGCGGAATTAATCAATGACAACAGAGTGACAATAGCAAATAAATGCGATTCATATAATATGTGTGAGTTTGTGTGTATGTGTGGCAGTGACAAATGGCACTGCCAGGGACTGGAAAATTGTCAAATATGTGACTTGAAAAGCGGTAGCATTAAATTAGTAATTTCGAAATAAAATATTCAAACTACACAACCAACTAGCGGACACTTTCGTATTTTGTATGTGAAGGAAAGGATAGAGAGAAAATTTGTAGACGGATATAATATTTCAGCTATATTGGGATAAGCCATTACTACGGGAATTTTAGGTGCGTTTAACGATTAAAGTAGTAATGTAATCTATTCGGTCGAGACGCAAGTAGGAATGAAAATAATATAAAATACTGGAGGGTTAACRCCACTCAAAAAAATTAAAATATTACAAAATTTTGCCAAAAATGCATGAAAAAGGTATTCCAGTAAATATTTGGAATACTTTTTAAATTAGAGATATTTTGAAATAAGGTTGCCATCGTTCAATAAATTGCAAAACGAGTAAAATATGACAAAATCATCTGAAATTTACAAGTATTTGTAAGGTCTYCGACTCCTAAGTATTTTAGAAGATAGTTGCCAGTACTCGAAAATATCCTAAACTTTTAACACAAAATGCATAAAATAGGCCWCCGGTTAGAACGTTKTTAATTTAAAATAAAAATCTTTGGAGTAGAGTTGCCACCTATGGAAAAACTAAAACAATAAAATACGTCTAAATTTTTTGAAATTTCTCATATTAAACTTTAAGAAAGCTTTTCGGAAATTTGTGCAGACTACAACACCAACATTTTGAAGCAGGATTGCCACCCATCGAATAATGTCAAATTTAACCAAATATTTTAATATGATTCTCAAACGTAAGTTTGTGAAAATAAAAGAGCTTTCAGAGYGTTCTTTAATTCCCCATATTTTGAAATAGAGTKGCCAYCTAWTAAAAAATTAAAACTGAAAATATTACAAAATGTTTTCAAATATATTGAATTTCAACAAGCCTTCTAAGAAGTTTCTGAATATTATTTACTTTGACATATTTTGGCAGACAACAGAGTTGCCAGCGTTTCATGAAATAAGAAAACAACAAAATTTTTCCATATGATGTGGAAGTAGAAGTATTTGTGTTTATCAGAAATCTGTGAGGGCTTTAGCTTCAATATAATTCAGAATCCAACGAATGAAATTTAAAATTTACCAAGATATTTTAACATGATTCTCAAGCATAAGCAGATGAAAATCGAAACTAATTGACCAGATTTTGCTGCTAAACATATTTAGAAATAGTGTTGCCACCTGTTAAAAAGTTAAAACTGAAAATGTGACAAATCTTTTAAAAAAATATGGTATTTTRAAGATACTTGAGAAGTTTGTACAGAAATTAGAAATGATTAATATTATTTTATGTAAGAATTTAATAAAAAATTTCAAAAAAGTGTAACATTAATAAAAATTAACAATAAAAAAACAAATTAGTTTGAGTTTCAGAAAATATTTCAGAAATCTGTGGGATCTTTAATTCCAATATATTTTGGAACAGGGTTGCCACTTATCGAAAAATATAAAAATAGACATGGTGTTGTAATATGGTGTTGTAATATATTTTATCCATTTTAAAAAAACCTGTGAGATATTCGAAAAAGCTTTTATGTCTTTGGCATATTTTGATATAGAGTTGCCACATATATATAAAATTAAAACGGGGAATTTTACCAGTATAGCTAAGTGAAATCTAGTGCCCCGAATGTAAGGTAGGATTTGGCATGCCAAATAGCTATTCCGGTTGATATTTATGACGAAGGTTTTGTTCGATATGTGTACGTATTCACTGGAAAGTTTGAAATAATCTGACTAAAAGGATACAAATTGCAGTAGGATCCACAATTTGCATATAACCTTTGCTATACCGTCATAAGAACTCTCCGCGTGGTGGTAACAGCACTTTCAACTGATTGCATTTTTTAAGTCTTCATTTTTATCCCGAAAACCTCTTGCATGAACTAACTGATAATCTGTATATACTATGAAATATATGAAAACCTTCTCAATTCCAACTTTAATGCAAAACGAAAGCTACAGCAGGTACTATAATATAATAATGCCATCAACGTCAGCTGGTAATAATTAGCAAAATAATAGAGTTTAGCGCAAAAAGCAAAACAGTGCACTTAGCACTCGTGCATCCTCCTGCACTGGCAATGAGTCATATCGAAAATGAGAGTGCAAAAACATAGACAATATAATAAAATAACAAAGCCAACAAAAGCAACAAGAGCCGCCATTGTCATTGCTTCGTCGAGCGTGGCAAGTACAAATGCAAGCTTGCTACAAAGGTCTCTACATGCCRGTACGTGTTCACCGGTGATTTATGTGAGCGGGTGACGGCTTTTCGGCGCATTGTTTGATTGCCGGTAAGGCTGTTCTTATTGTGCACGACGTGTAAATGACTGATATTTTTGTGTATGCAAATTAGTTTTACATACTATGTTTTGTAGGCCAAAAAACGTTAACACTTCAAATACGTAGTATAAATCTTATGCACTGATTTTTTGGTAAACGAATKACTGTGTTRTATWAAAATGAATCAATGTAATAATTAARCAATGTGTGAAGACYTTTATGTATTMATTTTAATTGTTTMMCTTTTGAGCCATAATTTCTAAATCTTATTTTTCTTACTATCTTATTCTGTCAGAKACTTCCATTTTAGATTTYAAAATAAAAACTCTTYTTCTTCTTAATTGGCGTAGACACCGCTTACGCGATTATAGTCGAGTTAACAACAGCGCGCCAGTCGTTTCTTCTTTTCGTTACTTCATAAGAAGAGAAATTGGTGCAATACTCCAAATTGTTAATTATTTTTAGACAAAACTAAATATTTCTCACAATCAACTCATTGACCTCTTGCTTAGCGTTAGTGCGAAAAATAAAGTGAAACTAGAAACTGCTTTTTGTTGTACCAGCCTCTGTAAAGGGCTTTATTTTACACAACTCATTGCTTTTCGCATTACCAAATTGGCATTGTTGATTTCAATTTCTCCCATAYACCACTTACGAATATCTATTTTTACAGCATTATGTAATCACTTCTGCAAAWAATGCTCGGCATTATTAGGTTGTAACAATTAATAAGCTACACGAAATTTCTGGCAAGCCTCCGGGCCAGGCCTTAATGAGGAGGTCGTGTGAATGRGAAACGAAATCGTTGAAGGCGAACCGGCGCAAACACATACATATATGTATGTATATATAAAAATGTATGCGTTTGTACTTTTATACCAAATACTTGTGYGCGTCTATGTGCACACGCCTAATGAAATCGCAACGGCAAACAAGTGTAAGCTAATAACTGTCTGCCGCAAAAATATAGAAATCAAGAAGCAAAATCTGCTGCAGAAGATATTTTGCAATTATTAATGACAGCGGCAGCAATGGAACCGATTCGCTGCGGCGCCGCAAAGCTGGGCGAGAAACAGCAAAAATAGCGCCAACAAAAGAAATACTCGCAAGTAGGCAGTCGTAAACCGAAAGGTATTGTTGTAAGGGAATTTTTAATGGGCAATAATCGGATTTTTTAACATTTCTTTTGCTTTTCAATTTATATTTTTTTTGTAATCTTTTTTAAAGGAATTTTTGTATTAA
>NW_017535708.1:191989-205225 GCF_001853355.1 Bactrocera latifrons | reverse complement strand
AAATTTTTGAAATATCTTAGAATATTTTTTAAATGTCCATAATTTTTTATACAAATATGTTATGTTACAAATAGTCCGATTTTTTATGCTCTTTTAATTTTGATGTTGTGTTTGTAATTTTGTAAATTTTTAATTTTTTTTTTAATTTTCTATAATTATTCTTTTACATTTAGTTACAGTAGCCGAATTTTTAATGCTTTTTTAAGTTTTATGATTTCTGCATTTTTTTTGGAGTTTTCTAATTTAACATTTTTTTACAATTTTTTTTTAAATTTGTTTGTTCATAAAAATACATATATTTACGCTTTGCAAGCGCCAGCTACACTATTTTGCTATTATGCTGGTTAGTTCTGTACATATGAATGTGTGTGTGTTTGTAAGAAAAGGTAATTAGTTTTTCATAAATCACAAGCAAACAGCATCAGTGTTAGCCAGTAAAAAAAAAAAAAAAAAAAAAAAAAAAAAAAAAAAAAAAAAAAAAAAAAAAAAAAAAAAAAAAAAAAAAAAAAAAAAAAAAAGTGCCACAAAAACAATGCGTATATAAAGTGAGCGCAATCCTCATGGCAGCGGCTTAGAGTATTTGGCAACAGTAGCAACAAACGCCTACGGCAACATATTGCGAAGGTGGAGTTATACAAATGCGAGTATTTGTGCCACATATGTAAGCTTATATGGCGCTTTGTTGTTATTTTTGTTATTTTTTGTGTTTGCTGTGTGAGTAGGTCAGGTACACGTACTTTTTGTTTTTTTCACATTAACTAAAAGCACAGTTGCATTGAGAAAGTGTTGCTGTTGTTATTGTTTGAACTTAACGTTTTTGTTGTTGGCGATTTTGTGTAACCAAAATAGCAGCGGAAATAAATATTGCGAAAATTGCAAAATCGCGCAAAAAACTTTTGATTGATATACTCTTACGCGTTGACCAATCGTTTGAGTGAATTTCTCAGCTTTAGTTAGGTTTAATCACCGTTAGAAATAATTTGCCATAAAACTGACACTCTTCGTAATAAATGTACGTGGTTGCATGTACGGTAGTGCAACGTTGGAATCGGCAAGGTTTAGATAGGTAGTTTTGTTTAGTGATGACTGAAACTCTATACGGGCAAAACAAAATTCGAAAATTTTTTTAAGAAATCTTGGTACATTACATATTTTAGTAACAAAAAATTTTCGACAATGACATACTTATTATATAATTAAGTAAATATATATTTGTTGGGTTTTTAAAGATTCGCTGTCTTATGCTGTGTCTCGAAGAAAAACACATTAAAAACATTTTATTAATACCACTATATGTATTGCTTTTTGGCAATGGTTGAGAAGGTCCGGGCTAAACTTGGAGTCTCCAATTGGCACATTACTGTAAACAAAGCTATAACCACCAGTGGTAAAGAAAACGCTTTAGTGCAAACAATACGACTAAGGTTAATCGTATTTTCCGGGATGGTTTGCGCTCGAAAAACCAACACTCCAATCGAGGAGATTATGTTATACATACGTAAGATATGCTTACTAGTGATTGTAAAAAAGGAGTGATAGCCATTATTTTTAATAATATTTCTATCGCCGTAAAAGTAATCGTTAGTTTTCAGTAAAAAAAAAAATAATACGATTCACATCTGATCAAATTTGACTCGGACTGACCCATTGAAATTGTGCGTGCAAAATGAACCGATATCTGTTTTCAAAATTTCTATGTTTAAATTCCCGCCGAAGGAAGCAGAGAAAGAGGAAGATCTCCACTCCGTTGGAAAGATCAGGAGGTGGGGGAGGACCTGAYTACGCTTGAAATCTCCAATTAGCGMSGAGCAACGMMRAGGAAGAACGACTRGCGTGCCAATGAGAAGAAGGTTTAAATTCATGAAGTTTGATCTCCATATAKCAWCTAGTATGTGTKTTTTGCTACGTAGCGAAAAGTTTGTCTGRCGATTTTTACCACGGCAAATAATGGAACAAAAAGTTTGGTTGAAATTTTTTGTTTCCAATTGAATCATGTTCCAGAATCGTTGAAAATGTTGTAGAAGTGTTTTGRGGATTGTACTTTATTTCAGTATCACAAAACATACAGAGCAGTTCGGGAAGTTTTCGAAAACTTGACTCATGCAAGTCTATCTATTTTTGTTAATCTAACATCGAAAARGTTAAAGAAGGATCTTAAAATCACTCATGGATCGACTCGATATATTTTAGTTAATGTTTTGGGTATAAAACGTGTCAATTCAACAAACAGAATAGTAAATTTTTTTATACAAACGATGTCGATTAGAGATCGCAAAGAACTGCTTGGCAATGTAATTGAGTCGTCAAAAGYGTCTTTACTGGTGAACAGGCCTGGTTTTATGGATATGATGTTCAAACTATTCAAAAATGTAGCAAATGGTACAACAAAAATTAAAGGAAATCGAAAAAATCACATCAAAGTCGCTCAAAAATCAAGGTGATTGGGAAAACTACTTGAGTAAATGAAGCAATTCCTGTAAAAAAATTACATTATTAGAAATAATTCATGGATTTGCAGCATGACGCTGCGCTTTACATTATAGCATGATTGTGACTGAATTTTCGGCCAAGYGAACGCATCAAGTTCCAGCCCTCGTGTTCAACAGATTTGAAAGTTAGGAAGAAGTTTTTCAAGAAAATTGACGTTATGTTATTTTTTAACCAATTTCGCATATAATATACGCAATGAGTAAGCGTTTTCTTTACATTATGCGAAAAAAAAGTTGAATGGGCCTTTTGGTAAACCAAGAGAAGCCAAATCTCAGCTGATTTGGATAAACACTTTTTTTTGACAGATTATTAATAGTTTTTTAGATGGACTAATACAGTATGGACATAACGTTAATTTCATAGCTCAAAAATAAATTTCCACACCCTGTATAAAATAACATATAAGTGTACGGCCTGTTTTGCAACCTCCACTGCAATCTCCGCACTTAGAACTGGCAAATTCTAATATTTTTCGTTGCTAATACTAAATTTATGACTTTAAAGCGGCCTGATTGAAAATCAGCAACGAAATGACAGCAGTGCCATTTGTTAACACAAAACTGTTAATCGCCTGTCAGAATGACAAGCAATAAATTAAAAAAATTCTCTCCAGTTCCGAACGTCAAACGGCAAGACTTTTGAGTCTAAGTAAATATGTATTTGCGGCCACAAGCATGAAACGGAAACTAGGTTAGGTAAACAAGAATGGATTTGAAACAACAAAAGTCACTTTGCCACAAAGTGCTTGCAACGTCCACACTAAATAAAAGGAAGTCCATTAGAAAAACGAAATATCGAAAAATTTGTCAATGCATTTTACCGAAAACAAGAAGGCGAACTGGAATTATGACCAATAAAATGGTTCTAGCAAACACTAAAGCACAAAGGAAACTAGAAATAATAAACAGTGGGAGGCGGGACTGGAAGGGGGTACTGTAAAGAAAATGAGTGCAGAGTGTCAACTACAAGCGGTTGTAAATCAAAAATTCCCACACATAAAAATTATTATTGACCTTTCTGTTTTGTTGCATTATTTTTTAGCCAAAGCTGTAGTGCAAGCAAATGACAACAACAATTGCATGGCATATAAAACCGCAAGAAAAGACCGAAATCGTTAAGCTTCAACAGCTAAAGCAGCAAATAAATCATTATTGCCCTCAAATAACATGGTTCGCCGAGGAAATGGGTGAGCTAGGAGTAGTCGAAAGTGCCGTTGCAAATGATATTTATGCACATAAGGGTTGTTCTAAAAATATCTTTAGAAAATTTCCCAGTATCACTGCCTCACAAAGTATTAGTAAGTTCGAAGATACATATTTCAAATAAATTGTGGAGCCGATATAATATTAGGGTGTGCACTAAAGGTTAAAAAGCTCAAATTGTGCTCGAATACTAAGCTAAATTTTATTTATAAATGACAAAAAAAAAAAAAAAATTAATATACCCTGTTCAGGGTATAATAAAAAAATGTGGTTCACTACCCAAAATTAATAGAAATTTTTGGTCCCGACTGGGGTCAGTTAAGATAAACAGAAATTTAACCCCGGTAAGATCTCGTGTTATATCGGTACCAAAGTTTTTATGAATCTAATATTTTCCATGGAAGTGAATGACTCCAAAGTGTTCTAAAGTGTACTTGCAAATAATATTTTGCCCACTAGGGTGGTTATAAAAAAATTAAATAAAGTATGTCCTTGAATATTTCTTTCTCTAACGGTGTAAGAACGGCCGAATAAATTTCAAATAAATTTTGGTGGCAGATGTGAAAAGATGAGGGTGTGACTAAAAAGTGTTAATTTCGAATATAATATGTAAAAATTAAGAAAAAAAGATTGTCTACTATCAAAAATTAGTAGAAGAATATAGACATAKATTTTTTGTTCAATTGAGAACAGTCAGGAACCCGGTAAAACCTATAATAGGATCTGAATAAAATTTTTTATGAAAGTTTTTAAAAATATAATTTAAAATTTTACAGGGAAAGGACTAGGAATGGGATAGCTATTAAAGGTCGAAACAGTCGTTGCAAATAATATTAATGCACACTAGGGTACTTCTAAAAAAAAATATGTTCAAATAAAAATTTTCAGTATCACTTCTACAAAACGGTAATAGGACAGAAGATGCCTTGAGAAGATGGATTACAGAGGATCAGGGTGTGCACAAGATCAGCGAAAATTCAAACCACCCCCGGATATTCAAACAATACTTTTTAAAATTTTAAATTATTCGAAGATTCTACGTATAAATTTTTGGTCTTGATTTAAAATTTGAACCCGGTAAATCCTCGTGTAAAATCAGGAATATAATATTTTCCACSACATTGATATCGCTTAGGTATTAAAAAGTTGGAAAATCTGTATAGCAAAATGTTCCTCATACAATTAAGAACCACCCTAAACTGAGCATACTCATATGCCTCGCATAACCCTACAACATGAAATTGAAGATGGCAATGCATTAACAAATGGGTCAAGTTGTTTTAACAAAATGCCGAASAAACAACAGCACAACGACAAYAAAAACAACATAACGCTCGGTGACACTCCGACTGCAGCAAACTCGTGGATGCGCTGTGCCTTAACATAAAGTGGGCGGTGAAGGTGGGTGGAAGCGCTGGTTTGCCAGCGAAAAGCAAGCATTGAAAGCGAACAATTTGGAAATAAAAATAAATAATTAAAACAAATAGAAAAAAAACAGCAAAAGAAACAATAGGCAAAAAGAAAAAAAAAAAAACAGGTGTCGAAGGCAAAATGTAGCGCAGAGTGACATCAATAAATTGACAGTTCGGCATTCCAGCCATGCTCCGACTTTGCTCTCTCCTCGCTTTTCACTTGCGCCACAGGAACATGCAACATTTRCGATGCGCTGYGCACTAGAGCGAAATGGTTGTATGYATGTATTCATATACATATATGTCTATAATAATGTGTGGCTGTGTGTCTTATGCGTATCCCCAACTATTTTAATAATGTACTCGTCGTTAGAGAYGCTGTGATTACTTGCAATCATCCAAATTTCACGCTGCGGACGTGCAAATATGCTGGCGATGAAAGAAAATTGCGAAAAGTCAAGTCAGAAAAGCGAAGTGTGAAATATGTGTGCGAAAAAATTGCAGCTTTAGCCTCTAGGGACGTTTGTTAGTAACTCTGTTTTACTTTCCATAATTTACTATGCAATCTGTAAAGCGAAATTATTTAGACAAAATATTTTGAAGAGCTTTGGTGAGTTTTATTGGATTCTTTAAACAAAAAGTAAAAATATTTCGAAAAAACTATGAGTTTATGAAATCAAGGCTTTAGATCTCTCTCCATTGATTCCGGCTATCTCCTTCCATTAATTTTTTTTTTTTAATTTTAAAATCAGAAAATTTAGATAAATATAACAAAATAGTCCATTTTTCGAAGCAAAAGTAAAATCTATAATAGTAAGATTCTGATTAATCTAGTATTGAAAACGTTTTCAATAAAACAATTATAATGCTGTCCAATCAGGCTACGGGTTAATAATTAGGGGTTTTAATTATTGTAAAGAATCTTACTTTTGAATCATCTTTCATCCACTCTGTGCTCTTGTGGAAACTCTAAAAACTTTCTCGGCTATATAATCCCATGTGGTGAAAAATAAATAGACAATTGAAGTCTGCTTTGGTTTAAAATCGAATGGGAATTCTTCGTTCATTTTCAGATGCGGTGGCCCTTCATTCAATACATGCTAGTCACCTACTAGGAGCTGTTTATACTACAAAGAAGATATCCTCAACGCAATAGGGAAGTGCTTAGAAAGTCTTTAACTCCGCCATGCTATCTTTTGTATAGACGAATACAATATTAGACCAATTAGACGAAACCAATATTAGCGGATGGTCACTAATGGTGAAAAAGGAGTTCTTTGAGACAACATGAAGCAAAAATGCCCATGGACCACCGGAAACGGTGACCAAGCCGATATTGACGGTTGGGAATATTTTGCTATGCGTTTCTCGAGAATGACAAAAAATCATCTACCATGAGCTGCTGCCCAATGGCCAAACTCTTGTCTTGGATCACAGTACAGATTTGAGAATTGTACTCTCTGAAATAAGCAATCAAAGAAGCGGCCTGCTTTGGCCAATGGGAGAGGGAATGTGTTTCGTTAGAACAAATCGGGCTCGCCGGAAACTCTTGAAGATTGGTTGGGAGGTTTGAAAAGAAGTAGTGAAAATCGACTGGCCCATATCTTCTTCAAATGAGAACCTAACTAYCATATGCTTTATGAAGCTTTCATGGAAGCCGAATATCGAAAAGAAAGCAAAAAGGCATCGATTGCCTCCTACTGCTGTAGAGAAGCCATAGACAAAAGTTGGGTTTTCTCACCATAGTGAAGCCCATTATGTTTGGTGGAGGCTTCTATAACAGATCACATTTGCAAAGAAACTCGAGAGCGTTCAACGAGCGAGGGTCATCAGCATATGTGGTGCACTAAGGTCCACTCCAAACATGGCACTTAACGACACCTGCTATCAGATTCTGGGTTTCTAAAAAACACCTGTCTGAACATTCAGAAATCCTCACTCACATCCCGGATGACTTCGATCAAAAAGTCGCCAAACCGAATTCTGGCGGCTCCTTCAGGGTCTATATACCGACAAGGGAGTTGTGGGTGGGAAGAAGCCGTTGGGAAGAGAGGCTCAAAGCTTTTAGGGTTGGTTAATGGAGGGTTTTACTGCCAGAAGCCCTCTATCAAATTCAGCTTTAGACTTCCTGAATTGCATTGCAGTGTCTTACAGGCAGAAATTGCAGCCATTATGGTAACATTAGATCTATTGCCCCGGAGTGTAGTCTCAGAAGGCTGTCAGAGAAGTGACAATTCACTCAGATAGCAAGGTGGCAATACTAGCTTTGAGGTGGTCAAAGAGTGCTTAACTAGCATCAAGTGTCTTGTCTTTGTGATAAGACTGGTATTGGTGCCACACCACAGCGAAATTGCAGTAAATTTTAAAGCTGATAAGTTAGCAAGGAACGACATCGTAGACTGCTATCGGTAGAATGGGACCGGGTCGGYGTACCCGTACCTTYTTGTGTCCAACWACTTGATAGYTGAGCTTTGCCGAARCTTGGCCAGCGCTGGACCAYCAACGGTACATGCGTTGTCGCGAAAGTCTTTTGGCTCAAGATGGATGGCATGAGATGTAGTGATTTCTTTGTCCTGAGTTAGGCTAGCCACGTGCAATCTTTGATCAGCTAGCTAACCTAAGATCTGGAAACTATCGATATAATGATTACTTGAGCCTGTAGTACAACTTTGATCCATTTTACGTAACTGCAGTTTTATTTCCAATTAAATTTTTTGAATAAAAAAATATTTTTTTTTTAATGGTATTTTTTATGATATTTTTAATCAGCAACCAGCCTTCAGTTAATTGACAGAAATCGCCGCCGCTGCGCATAAAGTCGTCAATGTTTCAATCATGCCGCACAGTTGTTGCAACTTTCTCGAGTGCAACCAAACAATTTATGCRTCTCAATTTAGATCGACAAGTATCAATTTCACATATTTCGCCCCAGCCCATTTAGCGGCTCGCCTAGCCGTGCAGATAATTTACTAACAGCCTCTTTTTTTGTACAGCCCGTCAACAAGCGGCCGCGTAGTAGCCGCACACAGAGGCACGCACACGCAGRCATTTGTATGCACGTATTTGGTGAACTAAACGGTTCATTAATCATTTCTCTTCACACTTTTCGCATTTCTTTCGGTTGCTGTTGTCTGTTTGTTTTTATTGTACGGCTTGGTTGATAGGCCAGTTGGTCGGTTGGTCGCTTGGTTAGTCGGMGTGTTAGGTGTTAACATTTGTGCGAAAAATAACGCACCGCCTTGCGTCAGCGCCGGCGATGACTGCGGTGGCATGTTGTTGTTGGTTTTGTGTCAACACTTTTGGCTGCTGATTGCTGGCTGCTAGCTTTATGTTGTTGTTATGCATTTTCGGCGGATGAGACGCGTATGCTGGACGCCACAGTAGCTAGTGTTGCCAATGCAAGTTTTTTAATTTTTTTTTTGAAAATTTTCTTTTTAATTTATTTTTGAAAGATTTTTTTGCTTTTGTTTTATGCTTGGCTAAAAATATTTGATTTGCAGAAGAAAGTTTTTGCTGAGTGTTGTCGCTTTGTTATGAAATTAGTTGCTCGTCGTTAGCCCGACTGCCGCTATAAACGTTGGTGACAGCGCATAGAAATTGACGCCACTTAAATGTTTTCATTTTCTACACTTGCAACAAGGCTGCTGCTGGACATTGCAACAGAAACAAGCACTTTATAAAAATCTATGCACGTTGCGACAAAAACAGGCAAGTTGTAACAAAAACAAGTCTACTGCAACAAAAAAAAAAAAAAAAAGCGCATGTTGCAACAACAAAAAACATTTGCCACAACAAAAGGTGTTCAGCGCTGACCATTTGTGAAGCTGTCGCCTCTCGGTGATTGTCAAATTTGCAGCCTTTTCATACTCGTGTTGACATTTTCGGGCAACAATCGGCTGTTGTTCGTTTGATGCGCAAAAATTTTAATGACGGCACATCAAAGAATTCTTCAGCTTTGGTTTAGTGGGTAAAGAGTGAAACTCTTGTTTGTTGGGCGTCGCAGCATTGGATGACATTTAATTGAATTGCGTTGCAGATGTATGTATGTATATGTGTGCGTATGTGTGTTTGTGTGTGTGTAACTGTATATGGTGTTAGCTTTGTTTTGTGCTGTGAAATTCGCCAAATTTGTTTACTGTCATTGTCACTTTACTTGCATGTCACTCATACGTCCAGGTGGTCCCTATGCGATGTGTGAAAGCAATTTGCGTTGATTTTTTTTTTTTTTTGTTAAAACTAAATATAATGAAATCGAAAATTGATTTCACATGTAAACAAAATATTTCTTATTCAGTATATGCAGAAAAAATAATTCTGTTATCTCCAAAGTAAGGTCTTTATATGATAATATCCGATTTTTTTAAATGATAACTAACCGATTGTGACCCAGAAATATTCCGATTTTTTAACTGATAAAACTAACCGATTGTGATATAGATATATTTATTGTAAAGTAAGGAAAAGTCTTATATATGAATCCAGCTATTCTATGGCTATCCTCGTCATTATTATTATATGAGAAAGAAAATGGGGAAAATATTTTAAAATAATCATTTCGCGGATGATTTTAACTGTTATTTTGATGTACGGATGTAGAAGACGTCATGCGAGTCATTCGGAATGTCGCGAGAAAAAAAAACCACAAAAAACCATTCCCCATAGTACCGAAATAACCGTGCTCAAGACCCCTGCTCCCTTGGAGGAGATTTCAAGTTCTGATGAAGTACTCCACAGCAGAAGCTAAATGATTTGGCTTGAATCTTCCCAAAATCGTGGCTGAGTTGTTTGGATACTAGCTTAAACGGAAACTGCCTTTTGCCGGGAGTGTCTTACTACTAGCTTAGATGTCGTGAGAAGCAGTTCACTTCCTATTTTAACGAAGAGGACAAGTTGGTTTATTGTACCAATATCGAAGGTTGGATGCGCACATTTAAGATCCTATAAAATCCAGCACACTGGCGGATTTTCATAGATTGTCCGAAAGAGGCCTTAAAACAGTTCTCCTTCTCAGTGACAATCTCCATACTGATATGCCTTTTGTCATTTCATAAAACTCAAGGAAACCTACTACTACCTACCTTATTATGTACGTTTCTTGAACAACAATGGCTACGGTATAGTAGATACCAAATAAATTACTAGACCAGAAAGTGTAGGGCTCCAAGTTGGCGAAATGAACATCACGCATGAAACTTTAATGCCACTTTATAGATTTCTTCTACCACCGGTTCAACTAAAGCTCGGACTGATCAAGCAATTTGTAAAAGTTGAAGGAAAATGTTTTCGTTAGATCAAAAATTCGAGAGCTCAGCTTTTAACCTATASATAATTCATAACAACCATGACGGATTCTCAAAGTACAGGTTTGATTTTCTTCAAAGAGCTCATTGAAATATTTTTAGGCCATAAAACAGTCCTAACCGCAAGTAAATCGTCAAAGTAATGTTAAAAGCATTTCAAGATTTAAGTGAGACTGAAAGTCGATTTTCTACATTCTCATCTCGAAAGAAAATTAAGACACTTTTGATACAGTTTGACTTCCATACCGGATCATTAGGATCATGAAGTCGCCAAACCGAACTCTGGCGGCTCCTTCTCTGCCCATATGTCCACGTAGGAATTGTAGGTGGGAAGAAGTCGTTGTAGGATAGAAGCAGTGAGCTTCTTTAAGGATGGGCCGAAGATTGGTGGAGGGGTTTACTGTCAGGAGCTCTCTATCAACTTTAGCTTCAGACTTTCTGACTAGTCATTCATRCCGAGATTTCAGCCATTAAGGTCTCAATATATATCTACTGCTCCGGAGTGCAGCTTTCTTTAAGTCATTCTCTCAGATATCGGAGCGACGATATTACCTTTGAACTCAATAGCAGTGCGCTCAGAGTTGGTCCAGAAGTGCCTAACCTGATTATTAAGAGCATCGAGTGTCTTTGTGATAAGACTGGTATAGGTATGTCAGGCCATAACGGAATTACAGGAAATTGCAAAGCTGATGAGTTAGCAAGGAAAGGTACTTTAGAACTGCTATCTATGGAATAGGAGCGGGTTTTCAACTACTAGATAGTTGGGCTTCGCAGAWGCTTGACCAGCTCTCAACAACGGTACATGTGCTGTCACAAAACCCTTTAAAATAAAGATCRATCGTAAGAGATCTAGTGATTTTTTGCTCTAGTAAGGCTAGCGTATCCCTAGTTGTGGGTCTTTTAACAGGCCTTTGCTCTATTGGTGTCCATGCTGTAAGCTTAGGAATCTTATCAGTCGCCAGATGAGCTGAGAATATTTCATTTTCTTTTTGACTGTCCCGCGCTTGGGCGGTCAAGACTTAAGCACTTGGGTGCGCACTCCTTCGGACATCCCACCGAGTTGGCGGGAGTGGAAATTAAATTCACAGGCGTTTTTATTGGCTATTAAGCGTTTTGCTAATTTATAAGCTCAAACAGTTCAAATAAGCACTATGACGTCACAAAAGACTACACATGGCAGTCCACGTGCGAGCTTTCTGTTAAGACATCTATCCTAACATAACTTATGGCCTTTAAAGAAAAGGGGTACTAATAGAGTTACTAATGTAATTCTTATCTCTTAATAATATGTTTCCTAAATTAAACTCACATTTTTTTTTCTAATCTTCTAAACTTTTGTGTTATAATTATGAAATCATTGCTTGGCATTAATGAAGCCAGAAAAAAATGAGGCTAAAAATTAAAAAAAAAAAATGTGTTTTTTTAAATAATATAACCTTGACACACAAGTTGCTTAAAGAAACATGTTTACATGTATGCACACACATTGCTAAAGCACATATAATCTCTATGCATGCACGTGCCCCTGCGTGCAGACCGAACCTTAATTAGAACGTAATCGAGTAAAAATTGATTAATCCGGCGAGTTGCGGGTGGTCAGTTCGCTCAATTTGTTACATTCGCCTTGATGCAATTAATTTGCAACTGTTGCAATGCGTTGTCTGTAGTCAAGCTAAATTACAGTGATTATATAATTAAGCAGTTAATGGAGAAATAAACAGTAAACGCCCGTTCAACAAATTACACACCTTTATTCAAACAAAAGCAAGCGAACGGGCTCACGCTCTTCAGACGTCATGGCAAGCTACCAGTTGGAGATAAATATATATATATATATATATATATGTGTGTGCTTTATTTCTACTTAACTCGAGCTGGCATGGAAGTGTTGGCAATACATTAGATCAGCGAGTAGAGAATAATAGTAGCATTTACAGACAAGACGTTCGCTTATTAGACAGGCGGCTAAGCGACTGGACGGCTGGACCAGCGTATGGCTTTAATGAATAGACAATGCGAGCTTTGGAATGGACAAGACAGACAGATTGGACACTGAGCGCATATATATATTTATATACTAGTAGACAATCAATCAGACGCAAGAAAAACACCTAAAATTGTGTGTGTGTGTGTGTGTGTGCGTGTGTGTGTGTGTGAAAAATCTGGTATGTATGCATGTATATGTGTCGCTAACTTTTCCACCAACAATGCCAAGTAGCCACACCACAATGTCTGCTTGTTGGCTCATTATGTTGGTCAAAGATTGGTTTTTGTGGCTGCCACAACCRCTTCGTTGGCATTTATCAGACACTCGGTTGGTCAATCAACGTTTAACACCTGAGTGATTTGTGCGGCACAGCAAAAACATGTTGGAAATAGCAGTAAGTAAGCGGGTAAGTAAATATCAATTATAATAAATGACTTAAATAAATTAAAACTTTGTACATGCAACACGAATTGCTAGTCAGTGGAGCAGATATGTGAACAGCAAATAACAAAAACAATGTTAAAAGTAAGCAAAAAACATTAAAATATGTAGCATAAACAAATACTTGCCACATATTAATCACTGCGTGGCATTGTTTTGAGACATGCCACAAAATGTTGTAGCAACACGTGGTTTTTTGCATTTTACTAAAATCGCAGGTTTATAAACAACATTCCGGGGCACTAAGCAGTAGCCGAGAGACAGCTGCGCGGAGTATAAATAACTTGGCATGTATGTATGTTTATAACACTATATTAGGGTGGGTAAAAAAACAAAAAATATTTTTTTACTTGTGCTCTGAAGAATACCTTTAAAAAAGCTTTTCAAGTACATATGAGCCTTCA
>NW_017535708.1:180919-191630 GCF_001853355.1 Bactrocera latifrons | reverse complement strand
CAGTTAAGAGCTCGTACTTGAAGCGACTTACTTAAAGCTGTCTACGAATCTATTTTTCAGACTAAAGGGAAAAAGAGTTTTCGTTGCTTTTGACCCACTCTAATATATAGCTTTATATATCAAGCTTTAACAAACGGTTCACAAATGCCGCCACAAATGCGCTTTCAATTAAATTACAATAAAAATATATATATATATTTGAAAAATGTATACAAAATATGCCACGCTATTTGCCAGTAGGCGACAAATCGCCATTTGCCAGCAATAGAAAATAATTGGCGAAACGAAATTCGACGCGACGAAATTGGCTCATTTGTTGGCGGCAGCGGTGGACAATGAATGAATGATATTTGCAGTTATTGTAGATTTTACTCCTTTGAGTTTGGCGCCTATGCTGCATGTGTGTGTATATAAATGTATTTATATAGATATGTATGACAGGTGTATATAAAACTGTTTGACTGCCACGCAGAGTTGCGCAAATTGATTTCGCTTATAAGTAAGCTTCTCTTTGTTAAGTAGCGARAAATTGGCCTTTTATTAACAGATTTTGCATGCCTCACTATGGTGTGCAGCAAACGCAATCGATGAAACTTTTGCTGATTTAGGTAGTCTATGAAATAATACAAAAGAAATTTAGCTAACAAAAATAAAATGTAATGAGTTAAATTAAATTAAATAGTGGGTCTTTAACTATATTTGTGTCGTTGGCATAACTTTTCCAATATTCCGCGTTTAAATGCTACTGCCTTTATGAGTATTTTTCAGTACACAAGAACTACTATTATGAGTCAAGTATAATAGGACTTTGATCATAACTTTGAAATTCTTAATTTATTCTTCAAACCCTAAGTTGTMGGCCGCTACACTCAATTTCCGGAATAGGTTTTAATGCGCATGGCGATTCACCTTTAATGTCTTCAATTGACTCAAAACAGTTTCCCTGGAAAGGTCGTTTGAGTTTGCTGAATAACCAAAACTCGCACGAAGATAAATCCGGCGAAAACGATGGTTGCGACACGATATTGGTTGAAAATTTGGAGAAAAGTTCACGAAGAATCAAGGCAGTATGCGATGGTGCAAAAACCATGAGTTGTCCACCCATCATATCCGCCTCTTTTACAAATAGCTTCGCCTCAATGACGCATAACACTCGCATAGTATTCTTTGTTGATATTTTTGCCAGTCGGCAGGTGTTAGGAAGTACCGCACTTTGATAATCGGAGAATACTGTTAAGAAAGCCTTGATTTTTGACCTGATTTTGCATACTTTTCTGCCTCGGCTCACCTTTGCCACGATACTCGGGCGATTGATCGTCTATTTTCGGATCGTAAACATAGATCCAGGACTCATCGCTAGTAATAGTACGTTTCATGACACTCTGGTACTCGGAAGGCACTGTTTTGCTAACGTTAAGGAGGATGCTGTTTTGACCTAAATGATATTTGACCTAAATGATATTTAAAATGTTTTTCAAAAATCTTTTCAATATTCCAACGATGCCAAAAAGATTTCTGCCTGTTAATTGTCGATTATCAAGCACCAATTCCTTTATTTTATTGACGTATTTATCATCAGTTGATATTGATGAACATCCAGGAACTGCATTGTCGTCAACACTTTCTCAACCCTCTTTGAGTAATTTGAACCAATCAAACACACTGGCTCAAGACAAACAATTATTATCGAAGACATTTTTCAAAATTCTGAACGTTTGGGCACAGAAATTTGATTCCGCACTTTAAAAAGACCAGCATGTACTGAAAACTAGCGATTATTTGAATGTGACTTTTGGCACAGACCTGAATCGAAGCGGGATTGTGCGCAAAGAACTACTTTAGACTTTAGATATCCCAACAATTGCGGCCAATTGACCGGCACAAAACGTGGAATTATCTGCTCACCGAAGTGTTCTCTCAATAAATCCATTGATTGATGCATTGTGTGAGAAGTGGCGCCGGTTTGTTGAAACCAAATGCCGCCAAGAGCACGAGCTTCAATTTCCAACATTTAAAATTCGGTTATCATGTCGCCATTGACGGTTTTATTTTTGAAGAAGTAATGACCGATGACTCCACCGGAAGACAAGCCACACCAAACCCTTGTTTTTTCTGAATGAAATGACAGCTCTTGAATTTCATCAGATTGCTTTTCGCTTCATAACGCAGAAACCACAAACCCATTGAGCCAGAAATGAGCGTCATTGCTGAAAAAAACTTGCTCGAAAATGTCGGATCTTCTTGGAACTATTCAAGAGCAAATAGAAAGAAGCGATGTCGATTGGAAACGTGTTGCGAATTCTGTTTTGTGCGCTTTTAATTTGAGATCTCGACGCAAAATGTGCCAAGACTAGGTCTCAAACTGGGAGATGGTGTTGCGAATAGTACGATCGGTATTGTTGACCATAAGTAGAGCAAAGCGTAGGAAACGCAATCTTTAAAGAACGTGAATTTTCGTAACAAAGTTGAACGGTTTGTAAACGTTCTTCAGTCGTAACTTTTTCCATGATGAAATGCCAAACAATTCTAATCAAAAATAACATGACAGTTGACACGTATCAAGCGTAATTTGACAAAAAAAAAAAGAAGCTATTTAAAAAAGTATCTCTACTTGGATCACCTGCTATTAATGAATTTAGGTAAGAGGTTAAGAGGTATGAAATCTCATACCCTAGGGCTAAGCGCCCTTATAAGTGATCTAGATTAATTCTCAATATCTTAAAACATTATAAGAAAAGCATCCGGGAGAACATCTCATCCAAGATTATTTTAATTCCTTTTTATCGAAAACCAATCTATAGAGTATATCGAAATAGCMGTCTCGCCAATTTTGCGTTTCAATACCATTACGACGTACATAATAATTTTTTAAATCACAGCCCTTTGTTATACATTTAGATTGGTGTGCTACAAGGCTGTTTGGTGACTCCAYACTCTTTAAGCACCTTTAACTGCAGCCGGYACCATTCGCTTTCGATTCCGTGTTAAAATCCAGTAAAAGTGTATTAAGTTATAGTTATGAGAAGTTATAAGCACTGCGATGCTAAAAATAGCCATCTGCCGGCCACCCGAGTTGCAAGTAACGATCAACATAAATTTTAATAATAAATGACAGTACTCGCTTATCGCGGCGCATTTAAGCGACGGAGCAATAAGGTCCAGAAAAATAATACTAAGATGCTTGCTATAATATTCTTAACAACAACAACAACCGGGTGTCTTTCCAATAATATGCGTTCAACGACACCAGTCAGCATAATATTACAACAACAAAAATAACATAAAAAGACAACAACGTGTGTTGATAGCATTTTTAATTGCATGCAACAACGCGCGGCAATGTCGTGAATKGCAACAAAGTGATCGCTAAAATGGAAGCGACGACCATCAAGGTACATAAAACTGAAGTTTGCGACTTTGAAAAGTTGCTTGCAACAAACGAGCGATGCTSTTGCCAATCGATGTTGTCCGCCGCTTGACTCCTTTGGCTGCTTGTCGGTGGCTTGTGGTTTTGTGTGGGCAGCAGTGAAGCGGCAAAAAGCATTCGCAGAGCAGCAATCGAAAAGGCTATGACAACAGCTCTGATGGTGGTGATGGTGGGGAGGAGAGAGGCGCGGAGGCGAGTTGAAAGGCATGCAGGCAGTTGATGACTGCTGCTAGTTGCTRCTTGCCGTTTGCTCTTGATTGCGCTTTGTTATTGTTATGGCAATGACTGTTGCTCTCATTGCTGTTGTTGCGATTATTCTTGTTGTTGTAATTGTAGTGATATCGCTGGTGATGTAAATGTTGTTGTTGCAGTTGTAAAATATTGTTGTTTTTGTTGTTGTGATTGTTGTTGTCGTTGTAGTTGTTGTTGTAAATGTTTTTTTTCGTGCTCCTAGTCAATTTGTATTTGTTGTTGTTGCCATGCATTTTTCTTGTTGCTGTTGTTGCTGTCATTACCAAAGCGCTGTTTTTACAACATACGAGACTTGGCGTTGGTGTCGTCGGCGGCTAAGGTGGCACACAACGCTGGTGGCGCTGCCGGCTGTCTTGCAATCATTGACTTCACCTAAATGCCTCGCGATTCGGTCGTCATCGGCAGCCGCTGAACGAATATTCGTGCAGCGTCGGTGTGAGTGTTGTGGAGGCTTGCGCTAAATTGGCAGCTGGAAGTGAAAAGCGTGATGCTGCGGAAGGCCGTTCATTGACACCGAAAACGCGAGCACTACCAAGGCACAACAAACAACAACAACATACCATAAGCAACAACAATAACAGCTGCGACAGCAGCACAAATGGCGCAACAAGAATATTGACAGTGGCGAAAAAGCGCAAAACAAGTGCGGAAAAAGGCAAAGACCACAACAACAACGAGCTATAAACAGCGCACAGCGTCTGTTTTTGCATTCCATATCGGCGTTTTTCCCATTACTTTACCAGAGACAGCCCGCAGCTTGCGAAATACCGCACAGACACACACACACATACGCATACAAGGCTACAAAAACGCCCATATGACATTTAAAATATTACATATGTGCCCATGTATGTGTGTGTGTTTGTGCGTGGCCTATGTGCCTGTCCCATTGCTGTTGGCAAATGCGATTTTTTAAGGCAATGAGTCGRCAAGTTGCCACTTTGTAGGCGACAGTCAATGCCAATTGTTTTGTTTGTGTGGCTTTGGTGACTGGCTGGTGGCTGGTGGCTGCTGGCTTGATTGCTCGACCACTCTTTATCGCTGGTGGGTGGTGGAAAGCTTAATTGTTTGTTGCCTTATTTGTTTTAGTCACTTTATCGGATTTCACCGGCTGTGGAAATTACATTTTTTTGCCTGTGGATTTGGTCTTTGCTATGACATTGTTGGCCATGTTGCAATCAATGGCTTGGCAGTAGCGCCGTTTGTGTCCAATTTTGATTGAAAGCAAATGCTAATGAAATCTCGGCGCTTGATATAAAAATGTCGTTGTTTTGTTGCGAAACTGTTGTCATTTTGTATTTCTTATTTTTATTGTTACTCTTTGCAATCAGTTAAGTATTGATACAGTTTTGACATAGCATTATCGCTGGTGGGTGGACAAAGTAGTGTTTGAAGTTACTGACAATGTTTTCATAGAAAAAAAATTTACACGCATTTGAAACCAGTATTCTAACATTTCAAATAAGTCAGTTGGAAGGTCTAGTAAAATTGTTCTTTTCTATTTGGGTCAATCGCAATGTGCACCAATGSGMACAAACTAGGRMAGTCGATTTTCACAAGCTTCTCTTTAGGCGAGTTTTTTAACAACAAAATCATCCGCCATAGACAGGAACAGATAGTTATCACTTGGTGCCAGACCATGTCGTATATTTATTAAAAACTCCTCATAAATCTCCTKAAACTTCTGACTTGGCAGGATGGATGTCCGTGGCCTGGCGTTGTGCTGATAAAACACAATTTCTCTTCTATTGCCTAAAGTTCGCCGCGTTTGGGCAATTATTACATTCATAAGGTCCAGTTCTCGACAGTACAGACTCAAATTAAGTATTTGGCCATAGGGAATCAGCTTATAGTATATGRTTCTCTGCAAATCCYAYTGAGTACATAGAAAAAWTTTTCTGACCACTGCTTGGCTACTGTTAACGTTGGCTCACCACGATTCGACCACGACTGCTTTCGTTTGAGGTTGTCCCGTGACCCAATTTTTATCTCCAGGTAGCAATGCTGCCGAAATGTATTGATCGCTACTGAATCAAACATTTTTTTTTGACGATTTCCATCAAAAGAGACAGTTTGAAATTATTTTCCATTTCAATTGTATCCGAGACAATTGTAATTCCATTTTGGAACTTTCACCTTAAAATTAAGTTATTCAACTCTACTTCGATTGCGTCCCTGAGAACTTGGACCACTGCATCGCAGAACCTTCGTCGGCCGTTTCTTCGCTGCGMACATACCTGGGAGGGATACGTGGGTGAAGCGAAGTACTTATAAAATAATTATAGTGAGCTTTTTCACGAATGGATCGAAACTAACGGGCAACGAGGGAGGGGGGATTCTTCTGTYGAGAGCTATTCAGCTACTCTTCCTTCAAAACTACAATGCCTTTCAATAGGAGGTGATTGTCAGTAGCAGTAGATGTGAGAAGAGCTTGGAAAAGGTTGGTCAACAACCAGAACTTGTGCGGCAGTGAGATGCTTCGGGCCCAAAGTGGCCTTGATAATGTTCATCACGCCATGGTAAACATTCTGACACTGACTACCTTGGTCACCAGTCTAGAGCTGTATGAAAGCAGTAGTTTTGGCTACGACGTCTGACCGGAGATTAAATTCTGGAACTACGGGGAACAGGAGCCCTTTAAATTCGCTTTAATTTTTTCATGCGACATGGCTTTTCGGGGAATATCGTCGTGGTTATGGTTTAATATTCGAAATCGGAAAGAACTGCAGTCCAACCGGGTGCTAGACCCAAAGTACGGACTACGTTGGACACTTACATTATCTTGTCGAATAARAATTACCAGCACTGTGTAAAGCAAATCAAGTTGAAGTCATTTAGATTCTATCTTCTCAACTGTTCAGCTATGGTCCGACTGCGGTTGAAACATATACACACTTGGGTGATTGATAATAGCCGTCTTAAATTTAATCACATTTAAAGTAGGATCGAACCGCTTCTTTTCGAACATTCCATATCTAGGAGTTTTGGGAAATCCATATGTGCAAATGGGATGCTGCATTAGCTCTGTGCCGAGTATGAGCCTTTCGACCAAACCTGTTTTTTTTTTAATGATTTCTGCTCTATAATATACCTATGAGATTATTCATTAAATATCAGTTTTTTGAAGAAAATAATGATTATATTATTTCCAACAGAATTTGCAAATTTCTCAGACAATCTTCAATTTTGTAGCTGAATTCTATTTCATGCCTTAAAATGCGTTGTAGAATTTCCAGCTTAAAAACTGAATGAATTTCTGACCACAATTTATAATTACAGTGTTTTTCAAGAGAACTTACAATGTCTTAAAAATGATTGTCGTGCGTTTATTTAAAAGTGTAATTATTCCCAATTGTTTTTTCAACAAATAACCGTTAGTATAGTTACCGTGCAAAATATAAGTCRCAAGAAAATTGTGTCAAAGTTCATTTAACTCGATGTGAGAGCTTTTTGTGAAAACCAATTCTGCTGACAGACAGTGAGTGAAAAACAGGAACACATAACGCCATTGTTTTCGAAATTGTGAGAAAATACTAAATACTAAGTCTTTTTAAGACTCACCTGTTWTTGTAATCTATACAAATTTTTGCTGCAATTAGAATATTGTTCACACAGAATTGAAGGTAGTTGCGCCCATTTTTAGCAAAAAGCGCTTAAGTGGAAATAGTACAAGTAAGCTTAAAACAATTTATATAAGTAACTGTACTGTATGTAAATTCATTTTACTCAAGCATTTCGCAAATAAAAATTATAAAAAAGAGGAAAAAAATTGTTTGCATTGTGAGAACCGGCAACTTTTGTTCTGTGGCAAGTATCTCGAATATCATTCACTGTCCACCCACGCTTCGCTTTTATTCGTTTTATAGGACGAGTATATATTGCAGGTATGTATGTATGCATGTATGTGTATCTAATTATATCTGTGCACGTGTATATATCCATATATGGTATATATATGTATTTGAAACACTAAATCGTCATGGGAATGATTTTATTGCGATCGGTTAGTTTTTCCGTTATTAAACTCAAAAGCAGTCACTCAACTGTCTGTCTGTCTCTCTGCCAGTAATATTATTACTATTTTATGGTTGGTGGAAGACAATATTTGATCTTGTATCTTGCTACTGATTGCTGTACAATAACAACACAAACTGGTTAACTTGTTCTGTCAGATTAATATAATAAGTATTGGGATTTTATTTAGTATACATATGTACATGTGATGCGATTCTTAAGTTTTAACTCCTTGCTTCAAACTGAAGGTTTTATCTTAGTTTCAAAAGAAATTATTTTGTTCGGGCTTCACTCAAAGTCGACTACTAACTGCAGGAGGATTTATATACAGGACCTTCGGGCATAGCTCGGTGGATTATGGCGGTTGGGCAAACACCGACTACATGACTTSAAWTTTMAACTGAGAAAGAAGGTTCWAAGTTAGAATAGAAAAAGATGGCTGGCGTCAAGATATGTTAGTTACGTAATCCTCTATACTTATGKCTCGAAAATGAACGATGGAGTTKGTGCGGGATAATATTGTCCRGTGTTAGGCATAAGKCAACCTTTTAAGTTGCCGGACCACWRCAGTACCGTTCAAGCTCAGGTCCTTGCTATTGCGAAAGCAGCGAAACTGGCCTCCAATGCACCTGCAGGTAATTCCAGACTCAATACATACGTAGACATTGCCAAGCAGCAATCAAGTCAGTAACCTCGAAAAGCATATCGGTCAGAAGTGTCATGGGAAGCAGTCCGGCAGTACAAAGTGTTGCCATAAGCAAGCAATTTCACTTCTACTGGGTGCCAGATTATAAAAGCATGAGGCAATGGACGAGGTTGCCAGGAATGGTGTGCGGCTAGCACCCGAAAACGTAATCAACAATTGGAAACCGATGCGTTGTGTATATGACGATCCAGACAGAAGCATGGTAAAGAAAGTCAAAACCCGATGGAACGAGCTTCCTGGGTGCAAAACCATAAAAGTCATGTATAAAACGGTAGATTGGAAGTACGCAAAATTCCTGTTGACACTCGATAGACTATAGGAATGTGATCACAATCGTTCTGGTATCACAAGCTTATTGGCCAAACATTTTTACCTAACCTAACCTAAATCGAAGTACTTGCAAAGTCAGTGCTAACCAGAAAGCTGCTAATACTGATTTATGCCATGAAAAATTTTCACCGCTACCAAGTAAAGAGATCTTTATACATTGGGAATCCGATAAGTGCTCAAGCTTAGCTCTTAGTACAAAGATAACCCGAAATTTTTTGTTTGTGGATTTATGTCTCCACATTGTTTTATTTTAATACGACACACTTAAGGCCGTCTGATTCAATATAAATTTTTATCCGAAGAGTGGCTTTTCCAGTTTGRTAATAGAAGTTGTCACATGTAGAAAAATTTGGAAAATATGCCAGACGAATAAGAGTGCTGGAATAAAATGCTATTCGGCATCAAATCGGTGTAATACTACGGCCTATTAAATCCCYGTACCTGCTTCGCATTGCTCCAGGCAGTCGCTCTAGTTTTCACCTTGAAAAGCCTAAAGTTCACTGTTTCGACTGTTGCCTGGTCTCTACGGTGGACCCGTACATCGTCGAACAGTTCAGGTCTTTGAAAGGCTTACGATTACACTTGTTGTCCGACGAAAGCAAACACAGCACCCATCGCTCAATTAGAYTTCTTATGCTTAAAATGTAATGCAGGATAAAACCTATACAATTTTTTGAGATGACTGCACTCTCAGCTACCTCGCGGAGCTTCAATCGGCGTTGTGTCTATACAAGATCGTGTACAATTTCAACTTTATTGTGGTAGCCGTTCTTGGGGCAACATACAAGGTAGGTTCCAAAATAAACAGGACTTTTTGAATCTAGCGCTCCTTGGTGGCGCCATCTATATGTCGACTAGTGCGTTAGAATCTGCTATCTTCATCGATTGCCCAGTGAKAATTTCATGATATTTCAAAGATTGAAAGTGAAGTTATTGCGTTTTAAGTRTCAGTATGTTTGTGCTATCAGTGCGAAAATGAGCGTCGAACAAAGAGCCAACATTAAATTTGTTTTAAAATTGTTAAAACTTTTACCGAAACGAAACAAGTTTATGGCAATGATTACCTATCCCGTAGCAGAGTATACGAGTGGTTTGAGCGTTTTCAAAGAGGTCGTGAAAACATAAATGACGATCAACATGTGGGCCAATCAAAATCCGTGATCACCGGAAATTCCATCGAAACTGTGCGTTAATTCATCAAAAATCTGACGAAATCATCATTGAAATTCAAAAAAATGGAATTGAGCGTCTCCAAAACATCGATTTATCGCATTTTGACTGAACATTTGAGCTTACAAAAGGTGTGTGCACGCTTTCTTCCGCATAAATTGATTGACTACCAAAAATGACTCAGAAACCAACATTCGAAGGACATCATTAAAGAGGTCAAAAAGGCGAAAAACGTCCTTTACAATATTGTGACTGGTGACGAAACGTGGTATTCCAATATAATCCCGAAACGAAACGCCAGAGTGCTGAATGGAAGGCTCCGGACGAGTGGAAACACAAAAAATGAAGACGCCAAAAGTGAAGGCAATGCTGATATGTTTTTATGATTCCAAGGATATTGCCCACAAAGACCCGAATATCACGAAGATGATATGATCGTGCGACTTCTTCCTATTCGGAAAAATGCATTTTCCCATGAAAGGAAAGMATTATGCAGACGTAGTGGCCATTCAAATGGCTTGCACCGGCAAACTGGCGGCCATATTGGCCAACGAGCTAAAACTCTCGTTCGACATGCTTTTGGCCCATGCAAAAGCTGTATTGAAGCAGCGGAGACTTTTTTGAATAAACTAAATTGATTTTGCCGAAAAACCCATGTGTTCTGTGTTTTTAAGTCCTGTTTACTTTGGAACTCCCCAAGGTGGAACGCACTTTGTAGCGTATTTAACCGTTTAAAGGTCTCAATAAAACATCCGAATTTGAAGAAAAATAAAGTGCTGTTTCCCCAATCACAAGTCAGGGAAAACGAAGGC
>NW_017535708.1:175314-180864 GCF_001853355.1 Bactrocera latifrons | reverse complement strand
GGTATATCAAGCTTGAAGGCAACTATGTTGAATAAAAAATACGAAGTTTGTCAAAGAAAAAAGGTATTTTACAATAGTAGTACTTTTAAAATTCTCACACATTATGAAAAAATCATTGTCAAGATGAGATTGAAAACATTTTTGGTAAAAAAAAAAAAAAAATTTCATTAAAAGTAGAAATATCAGGAAATTCACATTCACATTTGAACCGCCAATAAAAGAAAACCCATCACAAATATTCTTCCTTATTTTAACAACCAATTTTCAGTAGCAATAAACCCGAAATATTTCAATTAACTAAAATATTAAAACGAAACTAACGGTGCACCAACTTTTTCCTTTCAGGAAAGTGAAATTCCAAAAAAGTTTAGTGCCACTGTTCAGGGGTGCAGCGCCTACCACAAGTAAAAACCAAATCAAAGATAGGAGTTCATGCTGGTCACTGYTTCACAAACAATTAACGGCATTTTAATTATAGGCTCATAAGTACAGTTATGACCTAAAATGCTCTAACGTTTTTGCACCTCCCTGCCGTTAAATGGAGTTTTCGACAATTTTGCCAAACACGCGCTTGAGTATTAGTTKGTATGTGTGTGTGTTCAGCTGAACGCTAAAAATATGTACTTTCAAAAGCAGTAAAATAGAATAACGACTCTATGAATAGACGAAGCAAAGCAAAATGTAAACGTGCTCCGCTAAATGTTTGCCATTTTTGCCAGCGAACTTCATTAACGCTCGAAAATTCATGGCAGAAGTGACTTGCTTTTTAAAAACAAGCTTGTAAACAATCATGAAAAACTCACTTAATGACGCGGTGCCTAGTGTTGGGCGCGGTGTATGTATGTATGCATGTGTGTGTGAGTTTCTATGTGTAACAGCGAGAATTCATTTCACTTTTTATGGAGACCTATATTAGTGTTTTAGTGTTTTAAAATATATAAACAAAAGCCAAGTTATGGCTAATGTTGCAGTGATGAGCGTGAAGAATTGCAACTGATTTTGCTTTACCGCCGAGTGAGTTTTAAATATATTTCATGCACTTTCTTTAGAGTTTCTTTGTTAGTATCTGAAAGGCATTTAAACTTATTTTGCGGTTAACGCTGTAAATTTTAATTGCATTTAGTTTACTATTTGTTTTAGGTTGCATCCTGCTTTTAAGTTGAAAGACTTTATTTTACAGCAGCACACCTAGCAAAAACTTCATAAAAATTATTTTCTTATTTTATTGGTAGTTTTTGTCTTTAAAAATAAAATACTAAAAGTTTAAATCGTTATCTCAAATAGTTTTGACGTTATAGCCTTTTAAAATGTTGCCCCACTGTTCAATCCGGTCCATCAGTCTATTTTTAAACGTATTTTGCGCGATACAAATTTTTTCGAATTTGCTATGCGTTATTATTATATTGCGTTTAACTCAAAAAATGTTTAATTTTTTTTTTCTTGAAATATATTGCATACTCTTAGAGGTTTTTAAACCATTGATAAGGTAGTTTTTTTAATTGCTAAAAACCACATGTTCTTAGGCTGGTAAGTGTACCCATTAAGGAACTTTTAGATATTTTTCGAAATATGAATTGTGATCCAAGAAGAGGTACTTTTTTCGTTAACGTTTTTATGGCAGTTCACGAGTGAGTCGTGTTAAGCTGTCATGTTATTTAGGTTCAGTATTGTTTGGCATTTCATCATGAAAAGACTTACGGCTGAACAACTTTTACAAATCGTCCGACTTTATTACGAAAAATTAAGCTCAGCTTATGGTCAACAGAATCGACATACTGAGCGTACTATTTGCAACACGATTACAAATCTTGAGATTCATAATTCATTATTAGACAATATTCGACCTAATAGACCATGTCCAACACGCAGTGAAGAAAATATAGCAGCCATGGCTGAGGGTGTACACGAAGACCATGGAGAGTCGACTCGGCGCCTTTCGCAACTACCCGGACTGACGTATGGAACGGGGCAATTTACTTCGATATTTTAAAATGAAGGTTTACTAAATACAGCTTGTGGCGCCAGACTGAAGGCGCTTGACTTTCCCAAACGACATCGCTTCGNAGTGTTTTAGTGTTTTAAAATATATAAACAAAAGCCAAGTTATGGCTAATGTTGCAGTGATGAGCGTGGAGAATTGCAACTGATTTTACTTTACCGCCGAGTGAGTTTTAAATATATTTCATGCACTTTCTTTAGAGTTTCTTTGTTAGTATCTGAAAGGCATTTAAACTTATTTTGCGGTTAACGCTGTAAATTTTAATTGCATTTAGTTTACTATTTGTTTTAGGTTGCATCCTGCTTTTAAGTTGAAAGACTTTATTTTACAGCAGCACACCTAGCAAAAACTTCATAAAAATTATTTTCTTATTTTATTGGTAGTTTTTGTCTTTAAAAATAAAATACTAAAAGTTTAAATCGTTATCTCAAATAGTTTTGACGTTATAGCCTTTTAAAATGTTGCCCCACTGTTCAATCCGGTCCATCAGTCTATTTTTAAACGTATTTTGCGCGATACAAATTTTTTCGAATTTGCTATGCGTTATTATTATATTGCGTTTAACTCAAAAAATGTTTAATTTTTTTTTTCTTGAAATATATTGCATACTCTTAGAGGTTTTTAAACCATTGATAAGGTAGTTTTTTTAATTGCTAAAAACCACATGTTCTTAGGCTGGTAAGTGTACCCATTAAGGAACTTTTAGATATTTTTCGAAATATGAATTGTGATCCAAGAAGAGGTACTTTTTTCGTTAACGTTTTTATGGCAGTTCACGAGTGAGTCGTGTTAAGCTGTCATGTTATTTAGGTTCAGTATTGTTTGGCATTTCATCATGAAAAGACTTACGGCTGAACAACTTTTACAAATCGTCCGACTTTATTACGAAAAATTAAGCTCAGCTTATGGTCAACAGAATCGACATACTGAGCGTACTATTTGCAACACGATTACAAATCTTGAGATTCATAATTCATTATTAGACAATATTCGACCTAATAGACCATGTCCAACACGCAGTGAAGAAAATATAGCAGCCATGGCTGAGGGTGTACACGAAGACCATGGAGAGTCGACTCGGCGCCTTTCGCAACTACCCGGACTGACGTATGGAACGGGGCAATTTACTTCGATATTTTAAAATGAAGGTTTACTAAATACAGCTTGTGGCGCCAGACTGAAGGCGCTTGACTTTCCCAAACGACATCGCTTCGTTCTAGGGGCTATTGAAAAGTTCCAAGARGTTCCGACGTTTTCAAGCCAAATTCGAGCGTTCAGCGACGATTACCATTTCTGGGTCAACGGGTATGTAAACAAATAAATTGCTGCATTTGGGACGAAGAGCAAACTGAAGAGATACAAGAGCCGCCATTTCTTCCAGAGAAAACAACGATTTAGTGTGGTTTCTGGGTTGGTGGAATCATCCGTCCGTATTTCTTAAAAAATAATTAACCGTCAATGACGATCTTTATAACGCCATGACAACCGATTATTTGATGACTGAAATTGAAGTCAAAATGCACGAACGAGTCACGAAAATTGTAAAAATTTAAGGACAGATTTCTGCGAAGTTGTCAGAAAAAAGTTACTGTTGTCAAAGTATCTGTCGATATGCTGTTCGTTATGATACTATCGTTCAAAGGATTTATTTAAATTAGTTTCATTTAACCAGACGATTTTTTTTTTTCATTTTCATGCTTTTGGTAGTCGTACTTTAAAGTAACTCTCTGTGGGATCACAAARTATCCTATCCTAAGGTTTCGTTCGKYTAGGGAAAGTGTGTTTTGTTCTATGCTATAGTTACTGTTCTTTTTAGAAAAAAACCTTAAAAATAATTTGGTATAATAATGATAGTGACCATATCAAAATGCTTCAATTRKTAGATTGTKGTTAAATCAGATATTTGATCAAGCCCATGGAGTGACTGGAGAGAGAACGGGCTGGCATTAAGGCTAGCTTTTTCATATTTCTCATAGGCTCTAAGTTTATTAACAATCAGCTTAACATAAATATGAAGATATATGTATAATATAGCCAGAGATATCTGCTTTCTAAATTTTACATAAAAAACTGTGATTAGGAAACACAGGAGAAGCAATGCCGCTGTACATTTATATACAGACATGTGTATTAAATAGTGAAAAATGAAAAAGCACCAACTGGAAACGAAAAGTATTTTGTCAAAAAAAAAAAAAAAAAAAAACTTACTCATTAATTAAAGAAATATTTTGTGGTGGCATAATTAACGGCACCTGACAAATATCCAATTTCACTCTCAAAATGTCACATCAAAATTTTTTGAACATGTTGTGCTCATTTTTTATATATTTGAAACCAAAGAATTTTGAAGTGAAAAGTTCTTGATGTTTGTGATACAAATATGCTGAAATCATATGCTCAGTTTCGCTGARGCTGGAAATGCACGACTAGTACAGAATTAATTATTTTTTTTTGTACAAGTAGACTTAATAGAATACATATGTGGCATATGTGGGTTGCAAGTATTACAGCACCAATTTGAGAGTATGAATAAATTTGGGTCAACTATATTTTTTAATAGTTTTTTTTCTCGATTTTTGCTTTTTAATTTTTGTTTTATTCCTTTTTTTCATATGTTGTGTTTTCATATTTTTATTTTTTTATATTTTTTTTAAATGTTTTTTTTTTGTGTTTTGGTATTTGCCACCACTATAATGACTTTCGGTGTTATTCTTTTATTTTAACTCCAATTTTCAGCAGCTCCTCTATAGATTAATAGCGAACATGCGATGCCTCGATATGTTATTTACTTAACTGTATTAAAAAAAGGCCAAATGACACCAACTCTGCCATGCCTAAAGCCAGCAGCGCTGGGTCGAGGCACACTTTACCACATATGTATACCTATGTATATTTAGTATATTTAGACCGTGTGGCTATAATTAGAATTTGTTTTCAATCACGACGGCATGAGGCAAGACTGAAAGTCTAACGACAAAACGCGCTTTCCACGCTCTTAGACATTCGTGGCTTTTTTATGCCTCAACACAAGTACTTGCAGCTACATTTATATGCATGTGTGTGTATCGTATATGTGATAGGCATATGCTATAGATTTATGCCCATTTYTTCCATTTTTCCAGCGTAGCTGCCAGTTTTGTCTGCGATACATTTGTTAGCTGCCGCATGTGGCATGTTGGTAGGTGTCGTGTGGCGTGTTCAACGAGAAATTCCACTTTCCTGCCTGCACGCATATGTGCATGTATGTATGTATGTGCATGCTGCTGATGATCGTCAACTTCATCGTCATCTAGTTGCATGTTTGGTCGCTTCATTTTCATGCCAATGCTTGGCTTTATTTTTAACGCCTGCTTGTTGTTGCTGTTATTTTACTTTTCTTGGCAATTTTTCTTTACTATGATGGCRTACAAGTCAACGATGCTAATGCCGCGCAGCATTTCATAAAGCAATTTTTGAGGTCAGTGTGGCAACGAGTTAAGCGGTAGCCGCGCTGCTGTCGTCTAAAGCTGAGTGAGGCATTAGAATTTTTTATGTGTGTCTATATATATGTA
>NW_017535708.1:166944-172914 GCF_001853355.1 Bactrocera latifrons | reverse complement strand
AGTCATTATAAGCTTATTTATTTCAAATTGATATATAGTTTTTGAAAAACTTTATGAAATATAAAATCATTAGTATCGTATTTCAAACAAGTTCTCTAGTAATGTTTACCAGTTTGGCATATTCGAGTATAAGAATTTATCTAATATTATTATTCCTTTCCAAAACCTAAAGCTGGAGGGCGCTGTGGTAGAGCTTTTTCTGCACGTTCTATAAAATAGTTTTTCATACTGACGTGACTTGGCAGTTTTTTGAACGGACCGAAAATCGAGTTTTGACAAGCCAAAAATAAGCAAAACTTTGGATAAAACTGAACTTTTTTCAAAAACGCCGTCAYTTTATCAATTTTTGGTTATTTTCGATCGTATGTCAATAAATTTGTTCAGTGAAGCCTGGCAGTAGAGGCCATTTGTTTTAGAGTTGTGGGAGATCGCATATTAATCGAAAAATATAAAAATTATCGAAAAATATAAAAAATTTTCTTCCCAAATTTTACTGTATACTATTTYTAATATACGCAAAAAATTCTAAGGCTATATATATTTTTAAACAATTTATACAGTATTTTTTTTTCTATTTCCAAAATCACCTGTTTTCTGGCTGCCCAGTTTTGTTCCTTAAAGGATTAAATTTTGTTTCTGTTTCGTGAGGAAAAACAATGTAGACCTAAGTATAATAATGTTTACTAACTAAGAAAAATCTTGATTAAAATTAGTTATAAATGATGGGTAATAAAGTTGTGTTTAATTATAAATATGGAAAACCGCAAAATATTATTAGATACTATATTAATTTGCTTTAATACCTAAATATTTATTTATATTTTAATGCAGTTTCAAAATATTCAGTTAAACACCGCTTCATTTGCAACCTTGTCGTAAATAAGTACAACAAAATAAATCTATATACACTTTCAATAATGTGAAGCTGGTTTCTGGGCACAGAAAAATTGCATTCACTACACTTGATTACAATGATTCAATAAGTAATTAATTAAAGCTCCAACGAAGCTTTGGCAAAAGTTAGACTTACCTAAGCACAATAAACGTACGAATAATATAATTGCCTATAAACTGCGKTGCCAGACTCTAGCCACTTCGCAAACACACATACAAACATTTGTTCATTAAGCAAAATAATTAGTCAATAAAATGCCAACTGAGCAATTATATATGCGCAGCGTGAGAATTACCTTAATCATTCGGAACGCTGTGAGCCGCCACTTCTGACTCATCGAAAAGCAACAACAAACTATTCWGTTTAGTTGCACAAATACCGGGTACGAAACAGAAATGGGCAGGCTCCAGCAAGCTTTGGACCGCCTAGAAGGGTATTAGGTGCGAATTAATATTCATATATACACATACATATGTATACGGATATATATATACAACTTATATACTTTGTATTTGCATATGTTAACTGCTGATTTGTTGTTCCTTTTTGTGTTTTTGTAATAGCCACTCGGTGCGGTTCGTTTATATAAATTCTAAAGTCCGCCATAAAGCCTCGCTTGTTAGGATGCTAATTACAATCCGGTGTAATAAAGTTAATGACTTTTAAGCAGAATTGCTCTTGCGTAAAAACAAGTACGAAAACATTTGTTTGTATGTATGTGTTTGCACATGAATTGCTAATTGGAAAATTTATCGGTGTGCGATCTGGTCTTTGACGTGCGAAGAAAGAGGCGTCTATTATGGAAAATATTTAGCGGATTACTAGATATCTGAAGTACTGTAGATTTTGTTTTTAATGATTATTTTACAGAAAATAAGTATGAAACTTATTAAAAAAAAACAATCAAGCCTTAAAGCTTCGAGTGTTACATATTTTATTTATATTAAGCAGTATTTGGAGGAAAATACTGGAGTGAATAGAACGGATAACATATTATTATATCTTTCAAACGATGATCAGGAAATAAACTCTTGTTTTTCTYCCTCCATACCAYAATCATACATATAGTATRTTGCCTCTATCCTATATGAGGTCAYGCCATACTAACTGCAGGCAGGTTTCTACATATTCCTTTTATTGGTTAGGGTTTTGAATCGAAAGAGCTTTTCGCTCTTCCTTCGTCTTTAAAGGATATCAATATCAGGATAAGTAGCATATTCGTTGGATTTTTATGCGCTGAGGTAGGTAGGTATTTAGAGCGGTTGTCTGACGACGCACCTAGGCTTTTAAGGGGACCATCGTAAAACCACCGGTACTAAAAAATCCCTTATATTATATCGTCTCCCCATTGTATTAACCGAAGCTTCTGATGAAGTTCATCATCGACCGAAAGAAGTTTTGCATTCGCATATAATATGTTTTATAGACAATGACCTGTTAACACTCCTGCTAGAATGTTTATCAGATGTCATTAATTTTGAATTTTAATAGTCAGCCCATATTCCAGCCTGCTTGTTGCGCAAATTAGGGATTGAAYCCACCGAAATTCAGCTATATAGTATTTATAACCTGACTAAATATTTACAAGTATCCAGAGGCATAAAATTGTTTTCTTTTCCAGTGTCTAATTGTCAAACTATACCAAAATAGCATCTTTTGACAAGAGTTATTCTGTCTTTGAACTCTAAGCGTAGTAATTGGTGGTATTTAAACTGGTTCCGAGTCAATCAAACATATACATAACTGCCAATAGTAACGTGGTTCCTAATAACATCACATTTCGTACTCTTGCAGCCAGAGTACCTTCAGGTACATAAGGTTTGTTARTAATATAAGGTTTAKATCTAATATTGATCCCATTCAACCYAGCTGTATCACACAGACATAGTCGTACTACTATCAGCAAAGTATTCTCTCCGAATTTCAATTATAAACCTAAAAAATTGACCAATATTTTCTGTAAAACGTCACTATAGGTACTGGGTTCCAAATATTCGGTACTCAGAGGTTTGAACTGTTTTTGGTCATAAGGTCGCATTYTCTAAATCCATTATTCGGACAAATTTGTATCACGTTAAATTAATTTCTACTTTATTTATACATTTGTAAAGAAAGAATCAGATGGATTTTAAAATTATGTTATATGAGAAGTAGGGGTGGGCATAGTTTGATTTCGACTATTTTACATTTCACTGTGACATAAAAATGTCAGAGAAATGCCACGTACAAAATTTGTTTGAAATCGGTCGTGAGTGTTTCTACGTATGTGTTTTTACCTAAAAGTAAGTCCATTGTCCAATTTTGACCCTGGCTCCATGTCAGGTTAGCTCTTAGAATCGTCATTAAATTTGACATAGTGAGTTCTTAGATAAAAATATTTACAATTTTTTGCAATATTTATAATTTTTTAATAGTTGTAAATAGACAAAAGTGGTTTCGGCAATATTTTATAAAATCCATATACATTTTAGTTAAGTTTCAGTTAAAGTTTTTGATAATAGATAGGGTAGCAATAAAATATATGGGCATACATATGTATATGGTAAAATAATAAAATGTTTTTTCAAAACAATATTTGTAAATTTTTTTTACTATTTTTGTACAAAAATTCGCCTTTTTTCAGCACTCTTTTGTAGAAACTTCTGAAAAATTGCTTTGTGCTAGTGAACAAATTTTCATTACTACACACGTTTAGACAGCTCAAGGCATAATCATAATTAAATGCTGCGATAATGACTATATTAGGCGTAAATTATTAATATTCTTAAAATGAAACTTCAGTGAAGAATTGCTAGTGACGGCTTAATACATAATTAAAAGCATATATATATCCAACGACTTGACCCTAAAACACGCAATATGTGAGCTACCGTAATTAYACCCAAATTCGTAGAAGTATATGTGAGCACAAATGTGAAGCGAGTGGTATAGAAGAAGACATTAGTAATTTGAAAGATGAAGATGGCTTAARATAGAATTAGAAACRTAAAAAAATAATATAAAAMTTKTATYAAAAGGCATTACAAATTCTTGATGATTTTGAAAATTCAATGAAAATAAAGCGACATTCTTTTTATTTTATTAAAACTGCTAATCAAGTGCTAAATTAATTAATGTATATGCAACATATTACATATGCAATGTAATATGCAACTCTAAATAGCTAAAGAGTAACTAATTTGGAGGTTAGCTTTTGAATGACACACAAAATTCACGGAATTCACTTCGTAGTAATTAYATAAATTCCCCACAATTAGTTATATAAACTCAACTGGAAAGCGACTGCCGCTAAACGGAGACATTCCGCCATAAAAACTATTCAATGAAATTTTTCATATTAAAATTCATTTGATTTTATTGGCGCCTAAATCGCATCATATAAAATTTATGTCAATGCACTAAAAAAATTACATAAAATCCCATATACACAAACACATATAAATAAAGTATTATTGACTGAAAAMAATGTTGCAAAGTAGCTGAAAGAATTTTTACGATGGCCGCATTAAAGCGCATACAATTTATCGCCTTCTTTCGGTGATGAGCTGTGAGGTTAAGTTGGGTTGAGTTGGGTTGAGTTGARTTGAGCTGATGAAGTCTATTGTCGTATCAGCATTAACGCTGATGAGCATATAAAAATTTATTGATGCGCATTGCTAGTTACGGCTTACAAAAGTTGGACAATTTTATTGTAATATTTGTTTTTTTTTTTTTATTCAATGATTATTTTTGTATTTTCTTTCAATGAATATTTTTAGTATTTTCCTGCTGCCAACCAGTTAGCATATCGCTTGCAGCACGCGACTCTAGCAATTATTGCTAAATATAGTGAATCAAAGAGCGTAAGAGCGTGACAGCGAGAGTGAAAATGATCTGTCGCTTGGCTCTTTAACCTTTATAATTAGCTACGAGCTGGATATGCTAATCATTGACTTATAGGCKTACTTGTGGCTGTGGAGACTTATACAAGAAAATAGCTATTAATGGATTTAAATGCTTAATAAGGTAAGAGTGAAATAATTTTTTATGGTCTTCAATGAATAACGCTTGATTGTAAGCACCCGGTAGTTGCCTAGAAAGTAGATATGTAAATGGCGCTGTTGGGTAACATAATATCATCGTTTTATAAATAAATGTTTGTAAGAAAGGCGATGACAATCCGCTTTCAGACAGAGGAAAGTAGATTCCTCTACTACATATTAAACTACTGCTACATATTAAAAGTTAGTCATTTTGATGAAATGGCATTGTTATCTTACTSACTTATCATATTCCTTAATCCATTTATACAACCAGACATATTAATATATAAGTATTTTTTTTTTACCTAATAAATATCTCATTTTATTAATTTATAGCCTTTCATTAAGTAAATTCGGATTTCTCTGCCTGCTGAATGGAAAATAATTCAAAATAAATCAACTCTCTTCAATTCGCAAAAAATAAAAGAATAGTGAATTGAACAAATAACACGAAAAAAATTGAAGAATGGTGAATCGAACAAGCAACTCGCATAAATGAAATATGATGGTATAAATAACGTGTGTAAAATAAAAAGGGTTAATACCACTTTCACTAGAAAGTCTAAAAATATACTCTCTGTCATAGAATTCCGAGGTAAAACTTTGTTATGACTTCGCTATAAAATTGTTCGACAAGTAATCGAAATTTAGCGCGTAAAGAATGGCGAAATGAAGATATTTACTTTAACTACATTTCAATAGGAATCTAGCGATGATTTTGAGAAAAAGTAATCAAGGTTTTCGAAAAAAAAATCGATAATTTGAATTAAAATGTCTTGAAAATGTCAGTATCGGAGAGAATAACAACAGTTTCTGTTTTAATTGTATATATTTGAAAATATCAGAATGGGAAATGCTATTGTTAGGGTCTCTGTTTATGGGAGAAAAATGTTTATGCTTTCGGCTCAGTTAAAGTTGCGTTTGGCACTTTGGAAGTTTCTGGCTACGAAAATGAAATCCGACAAATGTTATTTATTTAATATTTAGCAATTTGAACTTACTGCTGTCGATATAAATCGCTAATGATGTTTTATCCGATTGCATGTCAGAAAA
>NW_017535708.1:163669-166254 GCF_001853355.1 Bactrocera latifrons | reverse complement strand
CTTAGGTATTTTCTGACATCAGA
Source organism: Bactrocera latifrons (assembly GCF_001853355.1). Lineage (NCBI taxonomy): Eukaryota > Metazoa > Arthropoda > Insecta > Diptera > Tephritidae > Bactrocera > Bactrocera latifrons. Next base: position 166,231 of record NW_017535708.1, on the reverse strand, counting down.
AACTACTAATTTTTGGCAATCCAAGAAGGATAATCATACCGGAGATCAACCATAGAACACAACTTAATCAAAACTTGACAATCTGGTCTTCATAAAAGAAATGCCTTCAGCTGTGTGGTATTAATCGACTAAAGGTGGGGCTAAAGCACTCTTCCAAAAATAATTTGATGTTTTCTTGTACTATAAAAAGGCTTTTAATTTATTCCTACAAGCGAGACTTTGAAAGAACATAGTTGTACCAAGCTTGGTCACATACCAGGGTTCATAGTAGAAATTAGTATCACTTTTCGGTTCTTTAGCATGGGAAATAGAAAAAAATTACTCTGAGATAATATTTTCTTCTGCAATAGCCAAAACATTGATCTCGGTAATAATGACTATAGAGTGAATAATTTCGGAATCTACWTTATAAATAACCACAGATAATATATATTAATGGGAGAACTAGAAATACCAAAATAATTTGGTCTCGGAATCCTCCGAAGAGTGGAGAAGTAATGAAGCTAGTGCGGAGCGAGCAGAAACAGTGTAAGATTAATTTAATGAGAAAAGMTCGATACTAGCGCTTTGAAGGATCTGGGAGCATCTCCTCATCCTTCTTTTCGAACTGTGATCTAAAATCAATATTTTTTCCTTGAACTATTTTATTTCGACATACATAAAACACAAAAAAATAGACTATATACTAGACATAATGTGACAATTTCATTAATTATTCCATAGAGCGTCTTGAATTAAAGACTTTAAACCACGCGAACCCACACTATTCTCAATAACCGCTTAAATTCGTGTCTGACGAAATCCAATGATTTCCAAAGTAATTGTTTGACTGCGTATGTGTGTATGTGTGTTTAATCTGCGTGCAACGCTTCTTCGACCAGATAAAAGTGCAGTCGGTGCAATTACTTATTTTCTGCCTCATTATTAAAAATAAACTCATTTACATATGCGCACATGCACACATGCACACATATAAACATAATCCACTGAATTCTTTGCCGGCTTAAATTCTTTGCATGCAACGCGGCGTTGTTTTTGTTTGGAGAGAAAAACAAAACACGAAGCAAAGTAGAATGCATTCACGCGGACAATGAGACTTTCCATTTCTATTTCTGCTACCTGCACGCTCATTTCGTTTTCATTCACATAATGCCACGCTGTTTTCCCCCSCATTTTTCTATGCGCCCACAAACATACACACATACAGTATCATTGGTATTTATGCGCATACAAGCATTTTCATTTCACTTCTTTGCCTTGCTGGCCGCGTCCGCCTTGTGGCGTTGGTGTTGTTGGCAGCATTTCACTTTTACGCGCAGCYGCCGCAAGCGCTCTGAGGGAAATCTTCCTCCTTCAACGTGCCACTGCTTTATTTTATTGCCTTTGAAGCGCACACATAAGCACCTACATTAATGTGAGTGTGTGTGTGTGCGTGCGCAGCACATTATTTGATGACTGCTCATAAGTAGTTGCACCCACACGTTGCAACAAGCGCCTCACACGCCTCACTACCCGYCCGACGGCCACCGCCTGTCGCTGTGCGCGTCTTTGCATCGAATCGTGCCACTGCATGCGGTGCAAAGGCTCAGCTTGTGGAAAATGTGTAAACACAAAAACAACAAAAATAAATTAAATAAAAATATTGTTGCCACAAATACTTCCCTGTGCGTATTTTTAWCATTTTATTACAAGGCATATACTAAAATATGCACAGCTAAATATAAATAATAAACGCAWACGTACGTATATATGTATGTACATGCACACTCATACWCACATGAGTTTAAATGTATTTATAAATATATTTTCCAGCTTGCCTTTTTAAGTTGCGTGGCTAATATTATACAATTTTCATTGTTGTCGTTCCTTCTTTGTTGTTTGTGTTGTTTGTTTTTGCTATTTTTGTTGGCGTTATTTTAATTGTTATAATTATGAACAATTATACAACATGCTGTTAAGTTAATATTAGATCGCATGCACGTCTTTAATAGATTTACATATACACACACATACACGTATATCTCATCCTATACAAAGCGTAGTCACTCATATATACATATGTACATATAGTATATGTGTATGTTGATGATATCGCCACTGCAGTAGCATGAAAAATTAAGTTAGTAGTATCAGACTAGAGCGTATCGTTACAACTAGACTAAACATTGGCAGTCAGTCGGTCACGCTGTTGTACATTTTCAGAGGCACRTACATACAAACAWATACYATTATATATGTRTGTAYATATGTATATYGACGAGTGATCTARTAAGACTTAATACAGCGATAGCCACAGAAATAAGTTAATATGCTTTGTATGTAGTATATATATGAATATTTGTAATATATGTGTAATATACCATATATATCTGTAGTGAAGCATGAAATTAATTGTAAGATATACCAATTTACCATTAGAAACTCGTGTCGGAAATTCAAATAGATAACAGAAAGTTTAAAACATATCAGAAAGTTATCAGAACCACAGAAACCATGACATTACAAATTGATATTTCCGAGGGCACAACGTGAACCACACCAATTTATATCATCACAACAAGG
>NW_017535708.1:156402-162449 GCF_001853355.1 Bactrocera latifrons | reverse complement strand
ACAGTATGAATAGATCAGATACTACTCCGAAATATATTTCAAATAATTCTTTGGGAAGCCTTCGTTCAAAATTTGATTTTTGAGCTCAATAAAAACCACAATTCTTGCGAATATCCAGCAATTCATGCTAATTTCTTAACTGCTAGATAAGTATAAAGTCCAATTATAGCGTTGTAAGACTTTAAAGTTAGGTAACTCTGGGTCGCAATAAAGCTCTTGCCTGAATTGGTTCGCCAATTCTATAACTCGGAAGATCCCATTTATCAGATTCAAGAGCTTTTCTGTGACAACAAAAGTTGGGTTTACGTAAGGCGAACGTTTGGGCAAGTGCTGTCACTTTAAGGGATATTTTAATATTATTTTGGRAAATTTTGAAAAATYTAMAATAATATGTGTGTYAAAGTGTTGTGGGAAATGATACATTAGATTTCACCTTGGCGCGCCTAGCGATATTTTCCTATTCTATGAGATACTCGATGAATTCTACTCTAAATGTCGCTAACCTATAGCCGATATTTTAAAGCTCCCTATGCTGTCTGTAAGCTGTAAAATTGGAAACTCTTCAGCAATACTAAATTTGGGTTTTATGGGCTTACAAAAACGGTTTGCTCCAAAAACAAGGTACGAATGACGGTAAGGCTTTCATAAAGACAGCTTTGGCTWAAAAGCTTATCTGTGAAAATATCGTAGTTTATGCTTCTTCTAAACTAAAAGTAATACTAACAGTTTTAACTGCTTTGCATTAAATCGATAAAGAATCAAATTCCTTCCATTCTTCATAAAGGCCCTATCAATTTCAATAGCCATAGGTGGCTTGCACCGTAGTATCTCAAAACTATGCTAAAGATTCTTTCCATGCCTTCTTTCATCGCACTGTTATTCTCCAACTTTTTTGTACTCCATTATCGACAAGCGTGTTTCTCATTAACACACATTTYTTTTTGTTTTATTCCTCTTTATTTACTTAATTTTCCCTTTAATGTGCATCACTACCAATTGGTCAGTCCCCGCAGTCATTTATTGAGGTTATGTTTTGGTGGGTAATCAGTTAATTTGTAGCCACCAGCTTTTATGTAATTGCCAGTTAATTTACTACTTTTTTTTAYTGTTTTTGTTTTTCACTCTCRCAAACAACTTTCGCACGGGTGTGTATGTGCATGAGCGTGTGTGTGTGTGTACTTGTCGTATTTTACGAACTAATGCATCTTATTGCAATTTATTCTCCAACTTTGAAGCTTGTTTGAAGCTGCTGCCGSTTATCTGATATCTTATATGTGTGGCTAATTTAGTGGCGGTGCGAACTCTTTACACAACCATGCGGTTTGTACTGAAGACTGGTCACTTTTGGATTGATATGAGATCCAGCTGATTTTATATTAATTTAAATTTATTGAAATTGAACTAACATCTAAAATATAATTATTGTATATTGAATATTCTTACACACCTATTGAAGATGGCAGCAGTCGTCAGTACAGTATTGTCTAAGCCATTATGCATGGTAACTTGCTACTGGTCATAGGCAACTAACAGAGATATCAGACCAGATGWCTGTATAGATTGCATTACGATTTTTGGAATATGAATTCTTTCCATACTCACATTCTTCCATGTGGTTACTAATTACATTTCGCCWATGTTAGTAGCCGTACGTACAAATGCCTGCCTTGTTGTTGTTTTCATGTTATTGATTGTGTTTTTGATATGCGAATCTGCTTGTTGGGCTGCTTGTTAGATTATTTAAGCAAAAAACAAATTAGTTAGTGTTAACTACATTCGATGAGGTAAATACTTGAATTTAAAAAGTGAACAGTATGGTAAGAAAAGTAATAAGAAAGACACATATGAACAGGGTATTAAATTTGCCACGAAGTTYGTAACATCCAGAAGGAAGCGTCGGAGACCCTGTMAAGTGTATAGTATATATAARTGATCASTATGTTGAGSTGAGTCGATWTACTCWTGTCCGTCTCTCTGCCCGTCTGTCTGTTCGTCTGTATATATACGAACTAGTAACTCAGTTTTTAAGATATCGTTTTGAAATTTTGTCATATTCTCTTCAAGAAGCTGCTCATTTGTCGGAACTGCCGATATCGGACCACTAAAACAAAAGTTGCCACAGATTATTTGCTAAGATAATAATGTAATATATGAAGAAATTGTTCAGATTGGCTTACGATAGCATATAGCTGCTATACAAACTGAACGATCGGAATCTAGTGCTGGTATGGAAAACTTTTGCATATCTTCACGAAATTAGACATGTATTGCTGCATTCGACTAAATTTTTTTTCCAGCGAGAGAAACTATAACCTCACCATACACTAATTTGTTCTAACTCACTATATTATAATACCTAAAAATAATAATTTTTACCCTACCAAAATTTAGTTATAATCTATCCACCAACTATTGTGAATAGTATTCAGAGCGGCGGCGATAGCACGCAACAGCAGTATCGATGTCAAAGCAGAAAGTTGCTGCTTAATCGACGCTAATCAAGGAAAAATCATATTGCAATAAAAATCAATAACTATTATACGCATACAAAGGGGCAGCCAGCGGCCTAAAAAAAACAAAAAAAAAAATAAAAAAAATAAAAAAAATCTGGCGAGCAAGGTAATAAAACACACAGAAGAGAAAAGCTTTAACTCAATAACAACAACAAAGACAGCTTTTAGCATTGCAAGTACTTAGAAACTCGTATGTTGCATGTGGCCCATGCATGTGGCAAGCAACAAGTGGTCGCTGSCGATAAGATCGGCAACACGCACATAAACTCTTTGGCATTCGCTTTTCCCGCGTTTTGGGCGGAGGGGGGCAAATACATTCCACATACGCCATGTGCTGCGCAGCGGCGACAGGTGGACAGGTGTTTGCTGCCGCTGCTGCTGCTTGCGAGAGATATGCATTGATAAGCGCAAAATATATGCAGGTATTTCCAATACATATATGCATCTATATATATAAGTACGGGAATATTTCACTTTTGATGCTGCATGCACTCGCTTGTGGCGCGAATTTTATAACCGTTTCGTCAGTTTCTGCCAGTTCCAGTGGGCCCACTTATTCCATTCGCTACTTGTTGCCTTGCTTCGGTCCATTATTTCGCACTCAAACTTAATATGGTGCAATAAAATTGTTATTCTTTTGTKCATAAATATTTTTATTGGTGTTGCAGAGCGGAGTGTCGAGACTGCAGCAGCTGTGGCAGCAGTTAATAGGGGTGAAGGTTGGAGGTAGACAGATATGTGGTGGAATATACGAAAAGAAATTTAAAGCGTTGTGTCGATGCAATTGAAACTTTTGCACTTTTGGTTTTGAAGCTTGAATAAATGGGAAAACAGAATGAGGAAAATTTCCTTCATCAAAATCCATTTATTTATTACTATTTTATAGAGGGTGATTAGTAAAATTATATCATTTACAAACACGGTAAATAGATTATAAAATTAGTTTCAAAAAGAGATAATTATGACTTGATTTAACCAATCGTCTGCTTTTAGAACTATACCATACATGTTGATAACAGRTATATTATGATTGGAAATTGGAAAATATGCTATGTTGTCTAAATACTTAGAATCATAGATGAAGATCAAGTTTAGAAGTTCCAAAATTATATAAATACATATTAGTTATAGATTTGAGATGAAAAAAATTATTATGCCATATTTAATTCATGTTTTTCTAACCTTATCCAGTGAGACCATTCTGAAGTCGTTCTTGCAATAGAAGCTCTATAAAGTAGTCCYGACATTTTCCGTATTTTTTTTTTCAAGCTTTTGATTACTACTCGAATACCTAATATTAGATCCAACAGTTCAAGTAAAATGTCTTCGGCCTACCAATGAAAAACATATATTTTCTGGAAAAKATATAAGAAAAAAATTCTGGYAATTTATATAGACAATCCAAATTTTTTATAYGATTTGTTTTTTGCTTCAAAATARCTCTCAGTTTCAGCGATCACCTTTTCTTTTGACGAGCGAGCATTTTTTTGAGATTTGAGAACAGGAAAAAGCMGCAGAGTACCTGTTATGGAGAATACGGTGGATGCGAAAGCACTTCGAAGACCAATTCATGGAYTTTTGCCATGATTTTCACTGACTTGTGACATAGTGTATTGTCTTGTATCTTCTTTTTCGTCCTTCAAGCACTCCAATAGCGCTGTTGATGGTAATTCTTTTCTCAAAGTAGTCAATAAAAATTATTCCATACGCATYCCAAAATACAGACGCCATAAACTTGTCAGCCCACTGTTACGTTTTTCCACTTGGATGACTGTCGAATGGACATATGATTGAAACGATGGAGTCATGTCTCATCCATTCTCATATTATATATCGACGCAAAAACCACGAATCATCAACTCGTCGTTATTTTTTGCCAAAATTTCGTAATTTATAGAATTGAAGTTTAGTTAAGCTGATGCAGCTAATTAACCTGAGCGACTAAAATAGAAAAGGCTGCAACTYAAAAACTATTTGAGATATGAATTTTAATATATTTATTTTAAAAGCATAATCTATCGAAATATGTAAAAAAAAATATTTTCTGTAAAATTTTACACCAAGTTTGCCGCTTGGCATCAAAACTTGAGCAAATATTTTRTGTTGTAATTTTCYWGCTATGTCGTCGATCGGTTGGCAACACTCTCTGTGTTGAGTGAATTTTGTGCGAAAGTAAAATCAAATCAACCTTCTAAATGTGAAAGGGAAGAAGAGAAGCCAAAATATTTAAAGCACCGGCGTTATAAGGCTTTGTTTCCGCACCACCCAGTCTATGATAGTTTCTAGCAGTTCGTTTCAGATTTTAATATATAGTTAGAATTTGTATAAAATCGATTKTTTTYWAWTTTTYTWAATTTATTTTCTTAATGATCACATATTTAAGAAKACACACAGAAWAATGCATAYTGYTGCGATGAATATTTTCAAAGTTACACGCAAAAAAGGCGTTTCAGAGTGCTTGGTACAAGGCCAAACTTTTTATCGCGTTTCTCTCAATATGATGGTTTCAAAGTCGGTATTCAACATTATTTGAAAAYGGCTGAACCGATTAGTCTCAAATTTTAACACGAGCTTCTTAAATAAATTTTAATCGATTTTTCTTTGAGAAACCGCCCCTTTGCCAAAAAAAATTTTTGTTCTAATTCCTTCGATCAATTACTAAATTTAACATTACTTTAACGAAATATGAATGGTTTTTGGTTTTTAATTTCAGACGATCCAGTTCAGAGACTTAGCAGGCACCGTAGAATGCCTCTTTTGACAAGAACTCCCGGAGATCTGCTGTAGTTCCTTTCCAAATAAATATTTTTACTAATATTAAGTCTTAAAATGCAGTTATAAACCATAATATGTGTGCAAATTTTTGAATTCAAAATTGATTTCGCAGAAAAAAATTCTGGAAAATTCGCTTTTGTTGGCCTTCTAAATGTATGTAACCTCTTCAGTCACGAATTTTCAAAGTTACTAAATATTTGCATATCGTCAGGAAGGGCTAAGTTCGGGTATCACCGAACATTTTATACTCTCGCATGATAAAGTGATAATCGAGATTTCACCCATATTTGGTACATGTCATCAGGGTGTTAAGAAAATATTATATACCGAATTTCATTGAAATCCTGCTTCCTTCTGACATTTTTTCCGTGTTTCGGACGTTTTTTGTTATTCGGTTAACGCACTTTTAGTGATTTTCAACATAACCTTTGTATGGGAGGTGGGCGTGGTATTATCCGATTTCTTCCATTTTTGAGCTGTATATGAAAATGCCTGAAGGAAACGACTCTATAGAGTTCGGTGACCATAGCTGTAGCAGTTTCCGAGATATGTACAAAAAACTTAGTAGGGGCGGGGCCACGCCCACTTTTCCAAAAAGATTTCGTCCAAATATGGCCATTCCTACAGCGATCCTTTGTGCCAAATTTCACTTTAATATCTTTATTTATGGCTTAGTTATGACACTTTATAGGTTTTCGGTTTTGGCCATTTTGTGGGCGTGGCAGTGGGCCGATTTTGCCCATCTTCGAACTTAACCTT
>NW_017535708.1:138114-156244 GCF_001853355.1 Bactrocera latifrons | reverse complement strand
ATCGACATACTTCATTAATACACAATCTATAGACAATGTRGTAACTAAAACTGAAGGTTGTCTCGATCTCAGCATTGAATAAAGTAAAAGCGCACTAAAATCATGCGGAATAAATTTTAAAAAACCATAAAAACACACACATATATAAATATGTACGTAAATATGTAAATACCGGTATCTATTTCCGCCACCCACAAATAAACTACTAAATCATTGCGAAAAATATCATTAAAATGCCATTAAATTTATGCAGACAACAAACAAAGCAAAGCAACATTACAYACAAACATACACACATTTAGCTTTTATTTGCAAAATTTGCAAGAAATTTACGTCCGGAGCACAAAAGTTCGATTGATTGCTGGAAATCGCGTTGTGTCGCGCACAACAACAAAAAAGTCACTAAATGAGCCAAATGAAAAGAGATTTAATAAAAACGAAAATGTAAACATGCGAAATAAAATAGTATTGTGTCGTAACAACGCAAGTAATATGGCTGCGTGGATTTCMAAAAAAAAAAAAAAAAGAAAATTGCTATTAAGATTTGTGTTGCAAAAAGTGGCGGCTTTCAAGTGGCGCTGTAAGTGCGTGGAACGACCTTAACTTTCAAGCGGCATTTCCGATAAATATATCTATGCMAGATTGTACAGTTATATTTTCAGCATACTTTTTTCTTTTTCGAAGTATTGAATAACAGTAATGTTAACTGAGGCTCTCCTCAATGTATCTGCCGTATGTAAATACTTAAGCTATAACGCCACTTACGTCTAGGCGGCAAGTTGAAAGCTGCGAAAACAAAATCGCGAGGAGAATTATTGGCTCATTTCTGCAACTTGCCACAAACGCAATAAATGTCAGCCGACCGTTGTGGGMCGATAAATTCAACACGGTACATATGCAATTGAAAATTCGCTTAAATGAGCGAAAATATCAACACAAGTTGGATGCAAATAGCTTGCAATAAATCGAAAATTATGCTGTKCAGGTAAATATAGCAAAATTAAATAGGTATGCTTATACTTATAATGGCATGTAGTGCAATGCGACGACAGTTCATTTGGATGTAAATACCAACGGCTTGTGTTTGACATAAAGTTAATAACGGTTGAGATTGTAAAATGTGTGCATTTATGTATATGTAATTACAACAAAAATAAAGGAAAGTAAAATTAAAAGTGATCTCTGCGAGTAAGAGACGAACAAATACGGTCGGAACTAAAACAAAATTTTGCATTTGCTGAATTTCACATAACAATGTGTTAAAGTGCGTACCTGTTGACGACAGTCTTACCCACGGCGCTCAAGAGCACAGCTGATCAAAACAATTATAAGCGCATTGAAAAAGCTAGGACACTAACCACCTTGGCAGGGTTCGAGGCCCATCTAAAACCTTTGTCGTGCTTTGGTTCTGGCAAACGGTTGCAATGCAATGCCACATTCAACTGAGAGAGTGTCAGTTCATCCCAAATTCGGGATWTAACCGCAACACCACGATACTCTCCGAGGGGCCAGCCCCCATGAACAGGTTGGGGCGAAGTCCAAGAGCTCCTGATCCGATCSAAGAGCTCCTGATCGTGGTAACAGAATTAAGTATCCGGTCAGAGCTCGCAGCCGAAACTACAACCAGTTGAGCTTCCATTCCGCGGTGGATTCGTGACCAGGGGTTGGACCCCACACGCACATTACATACCATTCACACAAGAAGCTAACCCTAACACCCAGTTAAACGCTGTTCGGCGTTCTGACTAGTAGATATCATAATGCTAACATCTACACATCCATCAGTCCAGCTAATCCCCATACCACCCAAATCCCCAAAGTCCGAGTACATCGGACATTCTYCAATAACATGCACCCAACCCGCGCTCCACTCAAACAGCTGAGGTCAGACCGTCGTTATCTACACACCAATTACTGGTGGGTGATTAGGCTGGAGACGACTGTGGAGCCATATCGGCAAGCGCTGATACTTCCCGCTCTTCTCAGTGTCACAAAGAATGTTATAAGCTATGATAATGAATCGGTCTTCAGTCTCGAGAGTCTGTTCATATAGGATCGGGTCAGTAATGACGATGATGTGGAAAGCTTGCACTGCTTAAGAAAAGTATGGTGGTTGARGATTCTTCAATGTAAGCTCCAGTACGCAATGTGGTCTCCGCTAATCTCTTGGTTCGTCTCGGAACAGATTAAGTTAACGGCATGCTTTTCCAAGAGGCATGCCTAAGTAGCAATGACATCTTTGTATTAAGGACAAATAACTATGTACAAGCTCTTGGCAGTCAGTAATACAGTTAGAGCAAAGACTTGTTTGCTGGTCTTATATCTTATTTCCACCTCYGGTTCTCTTGAGGCAAGCTCTGGCATTATTTGGTAAAATGCCAAGTTCTTTTTTCTTTGCCTTCAGTCTGTGTAAACCAACTTTGTTGTATTAATTATGGAACATTCAATTCAATTTGGAGTTTAAGGGACTACTGTAAAATTTCTGGAAATGGTTCGTACTTCCGGAACAACTTCTCGAGCTTTGGGGAATATACAGAGAATAGTAGTTTTTTTTCAGCTAACGGTTGTTTGTTCTGGTCAAGCCAGAATTGACGGTCGAGTAGGGTTTTCTTGATGTTTGCTTTGAATTGGAAGGATATCATATACTAAGATCCAACTCGGCTCCTGCAAATATCTTTGTTCCTCYTCGAAAAATCCGCCGATTGCAGAACACATTCTTATCTAAAACTGAACATTTTAGTACTTCTAATTTAATAWCTACATATATTTCGAATTGATTATTTTATTCCGAACAACAGCTCGATAACAGAGCTAACATACCTTGGGAATCAAATTGGTTGCGCTGCGGTACAAAACGTCCGCCACAACGCTACGCTTGTAAGCAACAAGTAAATCAAATTACAAAAATTAAAACTCACACAATCATTTCTCATTTAAGTGGACCGCCAGACGGACAGCTGTGATCGAGTTATAATCGCCTGTTGCCAAAGCCAAATGCATATTATGAGTACAATTGTTGATGCTTTGAGCATTTGTTGCTGCTGCTGTTAGCTTTGTATGGCAACATGCAACAGATTATGATTGCATGTTGGCATTTAAGAGTCAGCAATAACAACAAGCATCGMAATAAAGCAGCGACAACGTGCTGATCTATAACATTATTTTTCGACTGCGCGCTTTGATATGTGCGTAAACCTAAAATYACGGTTATGTTGCAAGTATGTGTGCGCTAGAAAAAATGCTGCACAATCATTATGGTGGCATTTGTTGTTGTTGTTTGTTGATTTTGGGTGAAAATCGAAAGTGCATTTGAAGTTCGGCTCGAGTGCAGGTGCGCGATTTTGTTACCGTTTTGTCTGGCGGCTTCGCTSATCGCCCTGCTGGATATATGTAGATCCCAGTGAGTTGGCTTGTTTAGCTGCCTCTTCTACATAATTGTAATTGTTGTGGCTTAAAAGTGTTAACACGTGAGGTGTCAGTTGCTTGTTGCATAATGCGTAATTACGAAGCTCAGATTTCTTCACGCTGCACAAAGTTACATACAATATCAGCTGACAACTACTCAATTTCAAATGTTTTCTGTACATTTTGGCACTTTTGCGGTCAAGTGACCTTTTTTCTGTTACGCTTCTAATGATTTTTTTTTGGATTGTTGCACCTCACTTAGTTGCATTATTTGGTGCTGCGTCAAGCTCTGTTTGCTTTCACTACACGTGGTGAGTGAAACGGTTGAAAAACGAAAATTATACCGTATTTAGCTATAGGGCTAATAGCCTGAAAACTTAGTTACTCTCAACGACGACGAGTGYTGCTGGCAATTAGACAAGTTAGCTAAAGCTCATTACGAATGTTTGGTTAGTTGGTTAAAAAGTGGAACGCCGTGGAAGATATCCCGTCTCAGCCGGCTTATGCAAAAACGCCCGAGAGGGTTCACATCTGGGCTGTAGGCGACTGCGAAAGCATTAGGATGTTGGTCTTGATTAGGTAGCTGTTCACAGGAAAGGCGGTGTGAGCCGAGGCGTTGTCAAGGTGCGGCTGCGATGTCTTGTCAGACCCGGTCAACCCTTCGTTTGAGTCTCTTGAGGACTTCTACGTAAAACTTGGCATTGACAGTTTGTCCAAGAGAAACAAATTCACGGTGGACGATGCGACTGTACTTCGGAGTCGCGATGGAAGAAAATCAGTCCTATTACTTTCCGGACAAACCCTGTAATACGCAGAGACGCCGAGTTTGACCTAAAATCAAGCACAGTTTGGCAGAAGGCAATTCATCCTATCTTATTTAATATGYATTGGAGAGAAATCGAGAAATCCAGAGCCCTTTGTTGATGCAGGTTTCGCTGTGCACTTGTTCTAAGACTTTACTGCGGAACTTTTTCGATAATGAAATCTTTGGAAGCCTGCWTTAGATAGCATGTCGAGAAATGGACCAGTCAATTGACTACTGTTGTTATTTAATTTATYTTTGTTAGAATACTATTTGTGTTGGAAAGTTAAGTCAAAGGTCTTTAGTAATAGAYCTACTAAATCCGAACATTTGAAACCTAACTTTTGAAGCGATCTTCACCGARTAAAAACCGCTAAGCCACAGTGGTGTAAAACTAAACCGAAAAGACATAACAAAACTTTCTGAACTAACCTGACCTCATCTGGAATAAAAGTAATTTTCTGCTAGCACCCGGAAAAAGCCAGAAAARATATGCTGTAGTTAAATGCGATTATAAAATTTATTTCATAAAAATTTTGAGTTGTTTCAACCCATTTAAAATAGTTTTGCTTACTATTAAACCCAAAGTAGCACAATTACTATCAACAAATTATTTATTGAAATTTTTCGTCAGTTAAAAAAGAAGGGCTTCCACGTAATGCTGGATTCTTACATACAATAAACACCTATCAGACTCRTACATTTATCTAAGAGATCATTAATTTCTTCTAACTCTGCTAGAAAGTGATTTTGGTCAGCTATTAATCTCTTCACTGTGACGGCACAGCTTGATTATTTGTAGCTTCAGCATTTCTCTAGCACTTACTCCGAAATTTTTATATAAGTGTGGATGTGTGTATATATGTACATGCATATATTTGGAAATTCATCTTCCGTTAATAGATGTTACTATTTTTTTTTTTTTACTTTTTTACAATAATTATCAAACTAACTCGAAACTCTTCAGCTCAAATTGCTCACACGTGTTTTTGATTATTGGTGTATCTTCTGTACGCTTACTTTTATATATACTTAGTTACATATATTATATACGATTTTCCACTAAATGTTTTTTGGGCTCAATTACATAAGTATTTAATTCTATAATCTTTCCCCTTTAATTGTTTTGGGGGTTACCTTTGAAGGGGTAAATTGTCATTCCCTGTAAGCCGAACTTTTAATATTTAATAATGAAGACATAAGACAACTATGAAGAATATGGATCAAGTATTCATTTACTATAGAGTGCTTACTGTTGTTGTTTTGTAGATGGAAAATTTTAGTTTAATTTTAGGAGGTTTTCAGGTTTATGCTGCTTCCGAAACTCAACGTTCTAAGCCATATTGATGTTTAATGTTAGCAGTAATCCAAGCGGGACTTTGGACTTTACATATCACCACAGGAAAAATTTTAACGGTGTGATATCACACGATATTTATGGTCAAGCGACCTGCCCAAGACATAAAGTTAACTGCTAACCGAAGGGTTCTTTCAATAAATCCATTGATTGTTGCGWTGTATGGAAAGTAGCGCCGTCTTGGCATCAAATATTCGGTTATCATGTCTCCATAACAGTCGCCTTTGTTGCTTGGGTTCTCACCGGCATAATTTTTGAATAAATATGGACCGATGATTCCACGGRCTCACGAACCACACCAAACCTTGTATCTCTTCAGGTAGCTCTTCGTTCCAAATGTGGCAATTTTGCTCGTTTACATACCCATACATAGAGCTAAGCGAAGTCGCTTGGGAAGTTCTCACACAAGGTCTTGAAAAACGTACCTTTGCTTCGATCACGCGTTATAAATGTCGAGTCTAGTCGATGGGAACTCTTTATATAGGATTCCAAACCCAAATCCTTAAACTCGAGTTTGCTTTTGCAACAAAATCAGTAAGGGAGAGTAGATAATATTGGAAGCTTGGTTAGATCTTTTTAAGTTAAGAATATATACATAGTAAGTGTTCTAAATAGTAAAGTAGGATTAACCGGGAGTAGAATTAGAAATTGGTTAAGATCTCAGCACTTTCCTCTTTGCGAGTGTCTCTGCTACCGTCCATCTATAATAAAGTCTGCGTGTGAAAAGCTTCAGGGTATTTGATACCGTTATTTATGTAACAAAGATAACAAAGTGTACAAGAATTATGAGACTTAATATATAGTATAAACTTTAATCACAGAATATAGGGCTTATATGCTCTTGTCACTTGGACACTGTGGTAGCTTTGATTTACAGCCTAGTCTAGTTCAAAAACGTGAAGGGATTGCCGTTGTCTTATAGATATAAAAGAAAGGGCCTGCCGTTTTATTGGAAGAAGCATGTTTTTCCATGGCTCCATAATGGATTCGATAACGAAAAATTAAATCAAACGTCATTAGCTTGATTGGTTTMWTATGTGAAAGCTTCTGCGATATATWAAAATTCACATACTTTGTAGTTACTATGCTCGAAAGCCAGCGATTTTAATCTACAGTAAGATCGTGTTGTATACATACTTGATAACTGTTTGGTTAGGTTCGTGCGAGAACAAGTAGTCACGTTGTCATTGATTAGAACAAACAAGAAACACTTAGTAAATCAAACAAAGACCACCAGTTAACTTTTAGAAGACACAAGCAAGAGTGGCATTGGTTAATATTAGGATGGGTCGTTTTTTATAAATGTTTTATAAGTCTTTTTTATATCAACTAACTGAAAAGATTCAAATATTATATCTATGTTGATAATTAYGATGACAGCTGCCATATAATTGAAACATAATAAAGGATGTATTTTTACTGGCATAGAATCTTTCATAACATTAAAGGTATTATGTCTAGAATATGYTTAAGTACTAAAGGCTTTTTTAAATCCAATTTTATAAAAATGCGTTTAATAAATTATTTTTTCCTTACATTTTTTTAATTAGTCTTTGAAAACAAATTACTAAATTTTTAAAAATATTTTATAAAAAGTTTTAAAAGTATGTTTTACGAAAATCCATTGAAAACCGAACAATTTTGATTTTATATATACGTTTTTTGTTTTGATTTACTAATTCTATGAATAAGTACCACCTTAATAATTTAACTAAACATTTTATTAAATTTTTAAAAATATTTTTTATGAAAATCTACTGAAACCGAATAATTTTGCTTTTTATATACATTTTTTTTATCTATTTGTTCTATGATTAGTACCATCCTAATAACTTTTTTAATTTAGTTAGGGCGTTTCATTACAATTTTTAAAATTATTTGTTTACAAAAGTATTTTCTTTTAAAAAAATAATTGGTTTTATATAATTTTCTTGATTTTTTCCAAATACCACTATTTTTTGTTTCTTAACTTTTAATGTAATATTTTTTAAATGAAAATCTACTGAAAACCGAACATATTTGGTTTCATACATTATGTATTTTTTTTGTACCCCCCTAATAGTTTTTATTTCAGTTTATTCGTTTCATTAAAATTTTATATTTTTACCAAAGACTTTGCTTTAAAAAACTAATGTTTATGATTTTCTTGCATTTTTTCGAAATAAGGACCACCTTAATATATAGAAGTGCCATTATTTTTTGTTTCTTAACTTTTATTGCAATACTTTTTACGAAAATGTACTAAAAACCGAACTATTTGGTTTCATACATAGTTTTTTTTGCACCACCCTAATATTATTTACTTAAATTTATTCGCTTCATTAAAACTTTTTTAAATATTTTTTTTTATGAAAACCTTTATTAAAAAAAAAAAAACAAATTGGTTTTATATGATTTTTATGATATCTTTATTTATAAGGACCACCTTTATGCTTAGCAATACCACGATTTGTGTTTCTTCGCTTGAGCATCCGCTAATTAGAATAAGTAAACAATTTTATCGCACCTCGATCAAATGTCAAATATGTACATGACAGTTTACTTATGTTTATGAAGCACTTAGACACTCTGATAGGTGGCCTCTGATTTCAGTAGTCAATACTTGTGAAAACTGCTGAGCACGACTACAAAATAGAAGCCGATGAAAAAATATGTTGTTGCATTTATTGTTTTTGGTTATTGCTGAAAACGATTCCTCATATATGGACAACATGGTCTAGGCCAACAACAAAAACCATATTGACTCATGTTGCAACATTGTCGCTGGCAAATATGCACGCATACACACATAAGTGGTGCTGCACTTTCCAAACAGCCATCCGGTGATGCCACATTTTCYTTTGAACAGTAACGCACATCTGCCTTGCATTATATGCATTAGCGTGTGTGTRTATGTGTGTAATTATGGAAGTAATAAAAATTGACTTTGTGACCGTCAGCCGCCAGACAACCAGTTGACTAACGCCAAGTAAGTGCAAGGGGAACAACAAATAATAATAAATAGCAACAACAACAGCAGTGGCATCAACAATTTTATTGCCACAACCAATAATAGCAATGTCAACAATTCCCATGCGTTGCCACACAATCGAATTCGAAGCGATGCCATTAAAGCGATTTTAATTTCTAATTGTTTCTGCCGSATATTTTTTTCTCGTCTTTCGTTTGCCATTTTTTTATGGTTATCATTTAGCGAGTGTTAGTTATTATTTATTTGCCTTTTATGGTAGCACACACTTAGCAGCCTCATGCATTTTTCATAGGCGCGCTCAATGTAAACAATGGGAAATCGCTTTGGAAAAGTGAATGAAGATTTTAATGTTTCACACCGTTATGGGGATGATAAAATTGGCTATAGGCCAYGAAATACAGTCGACTGCTGTTGTGGCAAGGTGACGGCCACGGAAAAGCTCACTAGTTTCTGCTGATGCTATGTAGTGGTGGCAACTTTCCTTTGTTGGTTGTTCAAAGAAAGCACCTTTCTCAAAATATAGTTGCGAAAATGAGAAGCATAAAGAAGAATCAATAAAGCAAATAAACCGCTAAAAATTTAAAACGGAAGTTCGAATGTGTGTTGCGTAACAATATTTGTGAATTGGTGGWATTTTGTCAATTACGGAAGTAAGTCATTGAAAATCATCAGAAAAGGATTAAAACTACTTATGGCATAAAAATATCAAGTAGAGTCATTTATTCCTATTAAAATTTAATTGGAAGTAAAAGTTTCGAAATTAGTGTCATAAAAGCTTTAAGCAACTTCCCGCCATTAATATAGRTACAATATTTTATGAATCTCTTATTCAAATGGAATATGCAGAGCTTTTATGAAGCTTTCTGATGTAGTAAAGGACATAAACTGTGAATATCGAACATATGTTTTCGAAGTCCTGAACTGTGTGAGAATTTATTTGATGGTAGACTGCTTCGATTACTGTAAGTGAGTTGCAGCGCAAGGAGCAGAGGTTTCATTGCCAGGCCATGAAGAAGTTCGAATAGCAATTAGCCGTCTGAAGAAGGWCAAAGCGAGGGGCCATTGGATTTCCAGCCCAGCTATTCAAATATGGCGGYGGAGAACTGATAAGAAGCATGCATTCTTTGTAGAATATGGTCGGACGAAAGCAYGMWCGTYGMTTGAAATTTAAGTGTGTTCAATTAGATTGGAATTTAAGTGTGYCCMATCCACAAAAAKKGAGACCCCAYAATGTCTGCGCCCACTACAGTGRGAGGCTTATTCCATCGCTAATAAGATTTTATCGAGCGTATTGGGTGAGATATTAAACCGCACCATCAACACCGTCGTTAGACCTTATCAGTATGCCTTTAGGGCTGAAAAATCAACAACCCAACCCGATAGGACCACCTCTTCGTCGATTTCAAAGCTGCTTTTGGCAACATGAAAATGAGCTGTCTTGACCCTGGGCAATAGCAAAAGCTCCGTCAGGATCGGAAACSACCCCTCYGAGTCGTTCCAAATCAAACGAGRTTTGAGACACGGCGATTCGCTAACGTGCGGCTTTTCCAATCTACTTTTGGAGAAAATAATTCGAGCTGCAGAACTGAATCGAGAAGGAGCACTTTTTTATAAAAGTATACAGCTTCTGGAGTATGTCGATGAAAACAATTCAATTTTCTTCAGACTGGATAAGAAAGTGAAGCAAATGGGTCTGGTAGTGAAAGGGGGCAAGACGAAATATTTCCTGTTATATAATGAGATTTTTTCACGAAATTTGGCATGGGTGATTGTCTWGGCTAAGGTTGCATTCCTCGAAGAAATCGTTCAGATCGCGTTACTATATTATACAACTGCACTACAAATTGRTTGATAAAAATCAGGTGATTATATAGAAACTTTTGTATTTGTAAKGCGAAGCTTTAAAGGCTTTTTACTTGTTTGATTTAAATTATTGCCTAAAAGCAGTGTTGAAGTACTTAAATTTACTATTGCTACCAAAGTTTATAAGGGCTTATTAAATAATCTTTAGGAACGTATTACCACAATAAAAGTTTTTCAACTTAAACATAGTGAGAYCATTTATATGTATAGTATATAYTATACATACATAAGAATGTATGTACATATGTATGTATATTAATATAACAAATCATGAAGAACCCGGGAAAATTAATTACCTCAGCAATTATGCAATTTAAGACTTTAAAGTGTTTGTAAGAAAGACATTAAGTAATAGAAGAAACTCTAAGCAGTTACATTGGTGGACAAAGAATGTCTTCTATAAATAGCATAGCAGTTAGTATGTACAGAAAAGTGCCATTAAAATCTTATCTTAGCACACTGACCCCACTCGCCACGCCACGGCCGGACGTTAGTTACAATTCCAAAACAGAGTTGAAGATTTTCTTTGGYTTCCACCAGTTTTTCGCTGGCATTGTTTGCCACAAATGATGACAGATAAAGTYAGCAAATTTAAATTTCTTACTCTCGACATAAATGTTTGGATGTCTGTGCTATGTCTGTACGCTTGCATTTAATGAAGTTTTAATTTGTAGACATAATTGCAGAGGAAACACGGACATAAAAGAATTTTCSGATTTTAGAATTTTCACTTGGCATTCGAAAAGAATCCACTGACAACGCCTTTCATTCATTATTCGCGCMACAGAGCATGCGCAGAGCGTCAGCGGTACAGCGATAGTGGCAGTTATTATTTACAATAACAATATAATTACGTGGYAGTGAGTCTTAGACGAAGACAGAAGGCGATATGTGACAGCTTCTGTATGTTTTTGTTGGTTTCTTTGACGATGTCGCTTGTCCGGCTGCGGAAATGCGCGGTCTCCCCTGTTTCCGCGCAATAGAGCTCGGTATCTGTGCATTTATACGGGTGTGTGTGTGTGGTCTTCATTCATAGGTAATTAACTGCTGACTGGTAGCCGGTGGCTGGTGGCTGGAGAAACCTAGCAGTCTTAAAGGTGTGTACGACAAGCAATTAAATTGCCACCCACCATTCAGCAGTTGACCTGATTACTTTGATATCTTTATCTGTATATATAGTTATAATAGTTTTTAAACAATTTTATTTCTGTTAGTATTACGACAGACGAAAAACATTCTTAAAACATTCACACTTATACAAAAGTATAAATATATTAGAAAGTACTCACCTTTACAGTTTTAAGCGATGTTAATGCATGGATGATCTGAAAAAAGAAGAGGAAATGGTTTTTAAGACTTAGCTGCAGATATTTCATATCATCCCAAAAGGGATTGACAAAATAGAAGTAAATGGTGATCCATATCGTGGTTTCCTACTTCGTAATGAAAAAACACAGAAACTTCAAATTTAGTCGAGAATGTTCATTACCTTTCGAACGAATATTCTTTAGCATTAATTTTTTTGACGATTATCTCCTCTAAATATTGGCCGTCTTGAGCTCAAATCTGCCAAGGCGATTTATTTCGTTGTTGTGTTGCTATAACTTTCATTTCGCAAATGTAAACTGTCGATAAAAATGTTTTCACATAATTCCATGCCGGAGTTGTCAATGAAACTTTTACAGTGGTTATCAGGAATTTTTTTGTATCTCATCGTAAGGGTGCTAATCGTATAAAACCTTGTCTGAAGTTGTTTGGAACATCTACATAATGATGATATAGATGAACCGTTAGARTGGTGACTACTCAAATTGTCGATATTAGCTTTGAGATCGATGACTGTATGTTCAAGATTAGTGAATATATGTCTAGACTCCGTATCTCTGGCTCTGAGTTACTTGCTAAGACTGGYTAAGGTGCCTGGCCACAGCGGTAATACAGGAAAATCTAAGGTAAATGAGCTGGACAGGTCAGGTACAAATTGGGAACAAGATTATGGGACTTCAGGTCAGTTCAGCAGTCCTAAACTCCAATGAAAGGTCTAAGTCTAAGTGTGTTACCCACGACGATCTGTCCTAAGCAATGAAATTACAACGCTATTTACTGTTCCTTTTTTTACAGTTAACCCTAAATTAATTAAACTATATCCTCCTCTTTTGGAAAATGTTGTTGTTGCCGCAGAAGCATGCGACTCTCAAGTGGAACATAGAATATCTACACTGATGGGTCAAAAATGGCTAATTGAAGGGGCGCCGGAACCTACTGCTCGGATCTGTATCTTACGTGRCCCTGCGAATTTCGTGAATACTGCGGAATCTTCCAGGTGGAAGTCTTTGCGGCCAAAAAAGTAGCTGATACAGATAACAACTTCGATATTCACGCAGCAGTCACGACTTTTTTAACTACCGTTGCCTTCACAAGTTCAATTCTCATAGCAACTAGGTAGTTCTTCCTAGCCACGTTGTTTGATATAACCAACTTCAAAGTAAAATTAAGGCTACTTTATTCCATAAGGACCTCTTATGGAAATATTTACAGCGATTTGATTGACCAATTTGTATTACAGCTATATGCTTTTATACCATATAATGGCACGATCTCAGCAATTTCCTCGGAGACTATAGCAGAAATTAGATTGTTGGGAAATAATATTTTCCTTCGGAGTGGTAAAAACTTTGTTGCAAAGTTAATACAGCCTGTTCAGGTTATGCGAGTATCCGAAAAGTTTACGAATGTTTATCAATCTTCATGTTTTTCAACTGTATCTATTTATYTATATGCCGTCTAATACCATTTAATCAATATCACATAAAAATTGCTGTGATAAATTACTAAAACTCACAAAATGCAATTTCACCGAAATCTCTTCATCAGAAGTATGCCATTATTCATTAGACAAAACACAAAGTGGAAAATTAGTAAATGTTTTCGTAAATATTTTGCATATTTTACTGCCGCTAAATATCAAATCATACACGCACTAATTTCTTTTTATCTGCAAGTCTCCTACATATATATGTGTGTATATGTATGAGTGCTACGCTAAGAGTCTTCTATGAAATTTATGTACATCACTTGTCAGCGTTGCAACTTTATGAAATTTATGCCTTTGACTTTTGCTTTCATCTCGTGATGCCACTGACGCTGGCTGCAGCGATGCCAACGACATTGCCGCGGCTGAGAGGCCTAGACTCGGGCTGATCGTAATGGAGCGACTGATGGCGCTGGTGATGGTGCTGGTGATGGCGAAAATGCACTCATTGCGGTGCGAGCGAACCCATAAATCATCGCCTAAAAAGGCAGCAACGGAAGAAAAACGATTTTTGCGAGCGCGTTGGCGGTGAGGCGCGGGGTTCAGTTACACTATGATAAATGGGATTTGCAATGCAACGCAGTTTTATTTGTTTTGAYTTTTATTGACGTAAAATAGAGTTAAAGTAAAAATCGTAGTAAATAGTGTGTATAAAAATGTCGCATAAAAAATCCATATTGATTTGTCAAAACAAAATCATGTGGCAACTTTTGTTTTCATTTGCAACTAACTCTCTCTTTCGCGCGCTCCTTCGTACGCTTGCATTTTCACTTAGCCGAGCGCTTTGTGCATTTTGTGGACGCAATAAAGATTTGAAGGGAAGAAATCACAGATCCACAATAATATACTATATAAGCAATGTATGTGTATATATATATGCCTGTGTGTATATATAAGTATGTCTAAACATTTATATAGACTATTATGCACGCACGCCTCCGCAACGAATGCGCTCCATTTGCATTAAGAAAAGCATAAATTTGAATTTTACGCCATAGTCGTCAGTGTGGCGCGTCCACCATAAAGCGGCGGTGGCGGCCAAAATCGAAATGTGCCGCAGACAGACCGACATATCTGGGCCTTCGCATCAGATGTACGACTGCAGCGGTGACAATATCGTTAGTCGCGACTGACAATCACCAAACAAGTGTGCTGCGTGCATCCACATAGCTTGTGGGACGCTGTGTTTGTTGTGTTCACTATTGTTGTTGTTGTGGCATGTTGGCCGTGCTGCACCGGCGTGGTGGGTGGCTTTTATTGGCTCCACTGTCGCCAGCGGCCACGCAGAGCCGGTAATATTAGCACCACAATAACAATAATAATAAAATAAACAACAACAATAATAATAAAAACAACAAAAACAATAACAGTATCAACACTTCAAAGAAAATAGAAAAAATAACTTCAAAAAGTAAGAAAACAAGCAACAATTGCCACCGTTAAAGTGACTGCTGCTGTTGCTGATCTGCCTTGTTGTTGTTGTGGCCAATAGTTTACTTGCGGAGACATGRCCATCAATGGCAGGCGAAATCAGTCGCCATCAAAAGTAGCTGCGATTTCTAAAAAATTTGCATTTAATTGGATGATGGCGCTGACGACAGCCGTGGATATGCTGTCGCCGGTGACAAGTTTTCTTGCCTCACAGTTGGTTGTTGTTGCATCGTGTTGTGTACATATATATGTTTTTATTTATATCGACGGAATTAAATACGAAATTGTTTGTCTCGTTCATCTTTTATTAATGTTTTCACTTTTGGTGGTTCTACTTTTGAGAACCATTTTCTAGTGGCGGATTACGAGGCTGGATGTGCTCAGGAATCATAAAATATCTTTGTTACGGGACGGCCATTTTTGTGCTGCGTTAGCTTCTAGCTATCATGCTTAATTGATAGTCAACTTCTGCGTATTTTTTTTCGAGAAAAATTTCGGAAGCTTTTCGTTATTATGTGAAGAAGTTTTAAAAATTTATGTGRTCGAAAATAATAAAGCCATGCCCTCTTTTGTTTCAGGCGAATGTATTGTCTGGTTCCCATTTGATTTCAAAGTCCCTCTTCGTCCTCGCCTCGCTATGTCAAATTGTATATTCTATTCAACGTTTTGGGGTGTAATTTTTTTCGTAGGGTTCCAAAACTAGATACCACCAACAAAGTCGAAAACTCACGATTAATCATTTTTGGTAAGATACTATAGCGTTTTAATTAACATACATACATAGGACCGCATATATTCGATTTAGATTAGTATTTTCCCCATTTACTTCGACTTCACCAAACAATCTCTAAGCTCTATCATTTCACTCTCTTCGCTTATGTAGTACCATACTGATAAAAGTCATTGGTCAACCACAATAGTGTTAGTAGAATTTTGCAATGACTGAAGATATAGATGACGTATTTATGTTAAATTTTGTGTTGCGAACGAATTTTCATGTGCCGAAACATTGGAAATGTTGCAGAAGGCTTTTGGTGTATCTGCTCTATCACAAACGCGTACTTACGAATGGTACATATCATTCAAGGAGGGTCGGGACATCGTCGAAGACATGCCTCGTTCTGGACGGCCTTCAACAAGTGTGACCGATGATAACGTTGAAAAAGTGAAGGAAATTGTTGCCAAAAATGGCCTTGTAAGCTTGAGAGAGATTGCCCATAAATTGGAGATGTCACAAGAAAGCGCACGTACGATTATGCATGAAAAATTGGCCATGCAACGCGTTATCATCCGAAAGGCGGCCCAAAAGCCGAAAAACCACGTCAAAGCCGTTTGAAAGTAAAGGTAGTGCTCATTGTTTTCATCGATATTCGTGGTGTCATCCATTATGAATATGCTCCAACTGGTCAACGAAGAGTGGGCCAACAATTCGGGAATTCTTCATCATTATAACGCACCATCGCATAAAGTCATCATTCTAAATGAATTTTTGGCCAAACACTCAACAAATATCACACCATATTCACCTGATAGGGCCCMCTGKGWMTTTTTCTTATTCCCCAYATTGAAGTGGATATACTTCGRGGAACACGCTTCCACTCAAAACAAATTCGACGCGRGAGMTGAGCGCCATCCAGGAAAGTGCCTATAAGAAATGTTTTGACGATTRKATGAAGCSTTGGCCCATTTGCATCGCTTSAAAYGTATGTTACTTTGACTTTCTTGACAGGGTGTATAGCTATTGAAATCTAAGCTCGGGAAATCAAAAACTACGAATACATCATGTACTCTTACGTTTGATTTTGACAAAGGTTGTGAAGCTTGAAGAATATAATATAAGCCTAGTGAATACGCTGGCTAAGGCACCTGAACAAGACCGCGAAAAGACTTGAAGAAACAATCATATTGGGAGCTAACTAAGGGCAGACCAAAGGAAAGATGGATAGATGCAGTGATTGATGATCTCAATGACTTTCGAAAGCAATAGTCTACTCAGGACACCTTTGCTAAGGAAAGCGAAGTTACTTGGGGTATAATATACTTAGAATTGGATAAAACGAACAAAAACCAAACTCTATAAGTCACTCATTACTCCCGTTCTGCTATATGGTGCAKAGGCATGGTCGAWRASAAATCTTAAAATATTTAATTATTATCCAATAATTTAGCCTTTTTGGCTTGTTTTTTTGTTGATATGCTACACTAAAAGTTCTTGGTGGGWCTTGGCGTTGCCACTTAAACTTTAAATGAATGATATTTCTTTTACGTGCAGAGTTCTATTTGCAGCTTTGACAAGAGTTATTTAGAAGATTTGGTTTTCTAGGTCACGAATATAAGACAATTCTTAAAAATAAACTTAATTTGCTAAAAAATAACATCAGACAAATACATAGTTAAATATTTAAATATTTTCCATTTCATATTTGCTTTGCAATTTATTGTTTATKCTTTAAAAAAATAAATATCTCTGGAATAAAAGCAACATTGAAATTTATTGGGATAATTTAAATATATTTATTAGGAATACGTTGTACATAAGAACAAAAGTTTATTCCAAAATCATCGTAAAATAATATTTCCTAAAATAAAGCTCTTATTTAATAATATATTTTTGAGGAAATCCAAACAAACACTAAAWATATWTTTWTCTGCAAATCAGAGTTGTTTTAACGAGAAGAATACATACTGGTCCGCCTGAAGGCAAAAAAATAATCCGTCAAATCTGCTCAATGCCAAATCAAAAATTAAGTTAATTTAATGCCTCCATCAAAAGCGGCCAACTGTCTAGCTGTCTGGTCGCAGACCGGAAAGGTTACAAAATCACAGACTTTGGATGATGATGTTGGCGTGAATTGAAACAATTTATGTGCGAAATGCTCTGGGCTATAAAAAATATTGAAATGTGATATGCACACATATGCACATACATATAAGCAAATATAAACATTTTCAGGCATTTCTATATATCACTATATAATTTTGCATATTTAATTAGCATACTTAATTGCTGGTGCTTGCTTTTGTTGTAGCAACAACTGTTAATCAAATTGTGTTAGCACGCCTATCTGCTGTCATTGCGGATGTGGCAATAGTTTTGTTAATCAAAAAGCCCACAATCAAAAATGCGCCTTTGCAATAGCACGAAATTAGAATGAGCATTGCCTACTCATTCAAAAAAAAAATATATATGTTGAAATACTGTAGACAGTAAGAAGGGTTAGAAAAATGTTTTGCCACACGGAATGTTGCAAGTTGTAGCTTAATGCAGGTCATGCCGCGCTTGCGGCTGGGGCGGGCAAAAGCGTGGCGCTGTCAAAACGCGCGTTCTTTCAAAGTTCTTGAATCACAACAAACGCCGCAGCGTTCTAAAATGTTTAATTGCAAAGCAACAACAAAATTCTACGAATGTTGCAAGTATTTGCATGAGCGTGCGCAATGTCTGCGGCAGATTAGAATGTTGTTTTATTACTTTTCACATTTTTTTTTTTT
>NW_017535708.1:129584-138059 GCF_001853355.1 Bactrocera latifrons | reverse complement strand
TACAAAAATAAACAAAGTAAAAGAAGGCGACAACGAAATTTGCTGAGTTGCAATAAATGTAATTTAATCACCGGTTTGTACTTGAAAAGCATTTGGCTACCGTTTGTTGCGTAGTTGGGAACGTTGCGCAATCGCAGGTGCTAATTATACGAGTTTCGTAAGAATATTTTTGCATTGGCAACATTTGCGAAATCCGAGAATGCCGCAGGGCAAAAACTAGCCAATGCTTGATAATTTATTCAAAGTAATTAAAATTTGAAAATTGTCAGTTTTTCTTATCCTACAAAATTTATCTAATATTTTTCAAAATTTGCATGTCAATTGTCTAAGCAATTTTGGTCGACGCCAAAGAAGTTTCTTTTATTCTACATTTGCTTCTGAATGKTAATAAATGAACGCTGGGTTTTCCTTAATTTATTTTTGAATGAATGGCAATTAAATATGACAGAAGAAAATCGCAAGTCSTTTTAATCACTGAGTGCCGTTCAAAGTGGGTACATTTTCCACTGTTTTAAAAATTACTTCAGAACTTCCAATATGASTAGTTAACCCCAATTCGAGGGTGCAGGTAAGCCGTTGTGCTTCTTTAGTGTCTCTAACTTATTGGAAGCCTTTGATACAACCAGTTGTAACTGATGGACAAAGTATTCGTCATTTTATCATGTCACGTTTCATTGTGGTACAACCTTTATAAATTGTTCCAGATTATTACGCAAATTCACGTTCGTCGGTGGTTATTGTAAAAGCTTTTCGCACGAAGCACGGTCTAATCAGATGAGGACGATTTCTGGCTTAGTAGYTTCGTCGGCAAACAAAATTGTCGCTAATGGGGTGAGTAAAAACCTTGTGTGTATCCGCAAAAATTCGCTGGTTGGTTCGAGGTGCGGCATGGCRGAATTAGCGGACCTTATTTCTTKCGAAATGAAGTAGGAATGTCGTTACCATCAATGACGGATCGATGCGCCGCCTCATGTTTCAACCGGGTTGAAGTTCAGTCAAATGATCGTCAAGGTCATGCGACTCAACGCCTCTATATTATTTTCTCTACGGATATGATAAAACAAAAGTTTACACCAGCAATCCTCGAAAGCTCGAAGACAACATTCAGTGCAGTATACCGAAATTCCTGACGAAAAGCTGCACCGGGTCATCGTAAAGTGGTGTAAATGGGTGGAGATTGGAGTTTTATTGATGTTTGTTTCAATGGCATAAAATTAACTGCAAAAATAATTAAATAAAATAAAAAAAAATAAAAAAATAAAAAAAACATTTTGGCCACATATGAATATTTTATTTCCTTTCAAGCGCTTTATAATTCTGATTGAATCTTTATCGGTGAGCCTCAGATATTTTTCAAAATAGACCTCAAGGTATTTTATCTTAATTATATAAAGACTGTAAAAAAAAAAAAAATTTGAGCCGATTTGAGATCCTAAGGTAAAAATACTATGTAGTTGTATTCACGTTGCTTAAACTCACTGACTGGTTAAGTATATTTACAGACTTTCAAATTATCTAAAATGCTACTTTTAATGTCTTCAATTGACTCAAAACCGTTTCTTCACAGAGGTCGTTTGAGTTTGTTGAATCACCAAAAGGAGCTAAATTAGGCGAATACGGTGGTTGCGGCACGTTATTGGTTGAAAATTTGTCGGAAATCAATGCAGTATGGGACGTTGCATTATCGTGATCCAAAAACCAAGAGTTTTCGGCTCGTAATTCCGGCTTCTTTTTACCAAGCGCGATAGTGTAAACGATGAATAATACTCAAATGGTATTCCTTTTTCTTTGATTATCAAACTGTCAACATAACCTTGAATTTTTACCAGCCTTGATGAAGTTCTTTCAAATTTGGCTCATATTCGATCGATTGATCGTCTATTTCAACGTCTTAAATGATGATCATGGTGATGGTTGGTACTGATCACCGCAATGGAAGTATATTTTCGTCAACTCGTACTCGACCCTCTTCGAATACTTTGTAACAATCAAAAATACTTGCACGCGACCAACTATTATCACCGAAGGTTAATAATTATCAATATAATGAACGTTTCAGCAATAGAAACTCGTTTCCGCACACACAATTTAATGGAACWTCTTTATTRAATAATTTCACTCATCGTAAAWAWCWCCGAATGCGCTTTATGCACCYCAGAAGSAGAAACATTTACTAMACCATAATGATTATTTTCATGTGACAKTCATGTCARCCAAAAAACAAATTTATTTTGACGAACGGGTTTTCGCGCSAAATTTTAATTAAAAGGTCTTACTAGTTTTTGCCCAYATGTATGTATACACATAGCTTTATATGTAGGCTCTACGACGTTTCTTTCTGAGTGTTTGTTAGCCGCAAACACAATATGATCTGTTCACAGTACAAAAACGTCATAACTTCATAAATAAAATTAATTTTTCTTTGCAAACTTCAAAAATTGGCCATTTTCTCTTAAGGAAAGGGCAAGTTCGAAGTTGGCTMAATGATTGGAGATTGTTATTGTCAATTCAAAATACATACTCCTGTGTTTGGAATATTTTTGAATTAGGTTATTTTAGCCTAAAATCTTTCAAGTCCATACCGGCCTCGAGTTCTTTGGTTACGAAACTTTTTTGAATAAGAAGTTATTATTCCTAAAAGAAACCTTTGGAAACGTTAATTCAAATCGAAATTTTTTAATTATTTAACTTTTTCGTAGAGCTTTTTTAATTCTGTGCATAATTKTATAATAAAGTAATAGGATATGACGCTTATATTTGCATTTCAAACAATTCGTGCGCATTTGATTAGCTTTCGTGACACTTCGCGCTGAAAYAAAGCTGAATTAGTTAGGGCTTATCCCTAAGCCTTATCGCTGACAGAAAAGAAGTGAGAATAATGTATGCGTGCAATTGTAATGAAAATTAAATATTCAAGGGGGGAAAAAGCTACAAATAAATTTCTATAATAACAGCTTAAAGCACTCAGAAAMACCTTTTGACAGTTAAATTGTTTAAATAGCGCTTAAGTAATAGAGGGCTTAAGTGTAAAACGGCTGATTTAAACGCCCTTGAACTTGACACCCGCACTGATTACTGAGTGTGAGTGTTGCCATCCTTCATGCAACAAAATAAGGGGTCACGGTCAAGAGCGCTATAATTTTCCAATTAAGAAAAWTGCTCGTCTCTTTGCCATTGTTTGTCGGCACTTTCCTCAGACTTGCGCAGCTTTTCACTTTTTTCGCTTTTTCCCCCCACATTTTTTGCACTTTAAAGACACATTTTTTGTTGCGTTTCGTTCGAGCATGTCCTGCGTGGCGCTCCGGCACTGGGGCGCTGCGGCGCTTGACCAGCACACAAAGGGTGCTGTTGTTTATTTGAAGAAAGAGTGTCAACGAGTGGGTGKAGAGGTGGCGAGCAGTTAAAAGCGGTTGTTGTTCAGATGGTTGTTGTTATTGTGTTCTGTTTTGCTACTTGGCCCTCCTTCGACTCGTCTAGACAGGCGCAAATTGATTTTTGTCCGCCACGCGATCGTAAAAATATTCACGCGAAGAAAAAACGGAAAATAAAATAAATAAAAAAAAAAAACACCAACAACTGCAAAATGCATAAATAAAAGGGAAATAATCCAAGGCGTGTGCACATGCAAGAATTAAAATACTCCTTTACTTTATCGCTCTGGCTGCCACAGCAGTTGTCATGCATAACAACAACTGTTGGCGCTATTTTTTTTGCCATTGTTGTTGTTGTTGTTGTTATTTCTGCATTTGTTGCTAGCGCCGCTGCGGTGTGCGGTGTATCGCTCAGCGTGCTTGCCACCACAAATGTTGGGAACGATGTGCATGCAACATATGCAACGAATGCAAAAATAAACACATACAGTCACACATATGTGCACAGAGTGGCCGCATGTCCTCTTGCTCATTGCAAGTGACGCCAGCAAGTCGTTCATTGCTCAAGGGATCACCATGTGGCGCTTGTGGCACTTGCGGGTGCTTAAACTCCACTTAAGCCACTTTACGACTTTSGGTCTTCGGTTCGCTTACAGATTGTTCTTTGCACTCATTGTTTTTTGCTGTTGTTGTTGTGGTTGGGAAAATCACCGCCCTCGCTTATTTCAGCGCGAAATTAAATTCCTCGCATGCGATTTTACGAGCACAACCTAATGCTGGCCGAATTTATGTGTGTTGCACACATACACAATCATTTTATTGTTGTAGACACATGCAAATGATTTCGGTTAAATGCATGGCAAAGCTATGATGATTCTTTGCATTATTTTCGAGAATTTATTTGTTATTTGCGTGATATTGTAATTTGCACAGACACATATCCGGTTGCAAGTAGAGTTCGCCTTGGATTTCCATATCTCAAATTCTTACGTGTGGCTGAGACGAAAATTGTCAGGAATTGCATTTTAATTTTAAATCATGAATTTCACAAGCAATTTGGGCAGGTCTACACGGCTAAGGAAAATAGAACTCATAATAAATAGTTTTTGRGCAAATAACGGTAAGAATTGGATTGTGTAGTAACGGTAATTACTTATGTTACAAGTAGTTCAACCTCTTAAGGGGCAATTAATTTATAAGAGTTCTAATATCTTTTTTTTTTTTCAAAATTGTTGTAGTCAGAATTTTATTTCGTGACAAGGCAAAACTTTATTAAGTGCAAAGGCACATATGTTTATTTCTTCATGTCTTCAGAAAGGTTGTATAGATTTGTATATGTAAAATATGAATAGAATTACTAATGGAGAAGAAGGACACCATCTCAATCTCTTGGGGTAAAAAGTCTAGTGCGAAATTGCCAATTGTCTTGACATCTCTCCCTCTCTCTCTCTCTCTCTCTCTCTCTCTCTATCTCCCCATCCATCTACAAAACTGAGCTACCATTTCCCCAGCGGAGTACTAGACATAGATAAGACATGTTAAGCTCCATTGAATAACTATGAGCGATCCGGAAACCAAGCACATGCGGAGATAGCTGGGAATCATTAGCGGCTTTGTCGTCTTCAAAACTCAATTCTAGAAAGAGGTTTCCAGAGATTGCTAGAAAGCAAATTAATATTTTTGGCAGTGAAATGACAGACGAGTTGGGTAAGAAGATAGAATCCGAAAAATTAATACTTTGCATGCCAGAAACAATCAAGAGAGGTTTATATGCAATTCGAAGAAATAGCTCAGAACAGTTAGAATTCTACAACCAAACACAATATATTGAGGCAGATATGATTTAAGTAAAACGGGACAAGAGCAATGGCTTTTTATATAGGTGCTGGGAAATTATATGCAGACTATACTACTATAACGGGCATAGGCCTTTTGGTGAACCTAAAAAAGGATCCGCTTTGACCAACAATTTTTGCTGCAGCTGCCAAGAAACAGGAAAGAAGGACCAAAACGAAGCCGTTCCCACGAAAGTCGGGTCTAAGTAACCGGACAGGACTCGTATTTTTTTCAGGCCAAGGACTATCAGCTCGGAAGAATTCTGCCGCTACAACCACAACCAAAACCAAAAATAATCTGAAATTTATTACGACAGTGCATCATAATGGCGCACCTAATGCTGATTATGCATTTCCCCGAGCGGTCGAAGAGGCTCTACTTCTATCTATCTATCTACATAAGTATTACAGCCATTACAGTACGCCTGAACTTGTTTATTTAAACTCAAACTAGGTTTTAACCAAAATTGAATAAAATTTACTTAGTCCCAAGCTAGGAAAGAATTGGTTTTGAATTAGTCCAGATCAAAACTTACCTAAGCAATACTCCTGACCAGTACAGAGCTAGCTCCGAACTAGTCTAGAACTAATTCTTCTTAGGCAACATCCAAACTAGCCTTCAGCAAAACAAAAAATTTGCTTAATTTATCCATTTCTAACCAAATTTTGTGTGCAGAATCGTTGCAAATGTTGGAAAAGGCTTACGGTGTTCAACGACCTCTTCAAAGCTGAAGGCGATCCCAAAAAGTGCTTATGAAAAGTRCTTTMAGGAGTGCAAAAATCGTTGGTGATAAAATAAATATTGATTAATATTTAAGTATTTTGCTTTTTATTTACAATTTCCCGTTACTTTTATGTTACAATATTTGTAAAAATTATGWTTCCATTTGTGACTTGTAGTTCAAATTGTAGGATCTTAATACGTCAGTAGAAGCAACATCAAACACAGAACTATTTAAAAAATTTTTTGAAGAAAATCCAGAAAATAAAATTTTCAAAAGGTATTTAAAATTATACAAATATCTGCTAATGAAAGAAATATGTTTTTAGGTATATTGTTTTTTTTTATTTACATTGAATGAGTCTTTAAGGAAGGGACGACTAGGCGTATACGTTACATCCTAAATAATGACAGCATTGTCCCAATTGTTAAAATCAATATAAATATGCAAACTTTTGAAATCTTTCCTTACGTATTACTGTATAAAATACATTGTAACGACTCGACCAGAGTAACAGTTATAATGCCATTATTATTATTTGCGAGCACTGACTGTTTGTATCATAGTTATTCTAGAAATATACTCAGAATGACACTATTTTATCTGTCTCCAAACTATTTTATTTCAATATCCACTTTTCATATTATTTTCCGATTGAGTTCAAGATCAACAAAAAGTATTTGCACTATTTACTGCTATATACAAAATAAACGCACAACACAGAGTAGTTTTAAGTCACTTTTACTCTCGATTTATGAACACAAGGTGTGCAGTTTACGCCTTCAAAACAATAATATTTGTTTAACGAAGTGAATAAACAATTGTTTGTAATATTTGCAAAATTGAATGAGTTTGCGAAAAAGTCAGCAGACAAATGGAAAAATGCTATGAGTACATCCAAATGAGTAGTCACGAACTGGATAGGGCTTGATTTTTAAGAGGACAGGAACATGAACGTTAATTGTTAATGGTATAAAGTAATATTATTGAAAGTGTAGTATTAAAATATTATTATTTTAGTTATTATATAATTGCTAGTACACAAGTTAAGTAACAAACGAGATTTAAGAAACACTTAAAAGAACAGTAGATTTTTAAAGCATATTTGGAATGGATTCGGCCTAAATGAGTGAACTGAAGAGTAAAGCTCTTGATGTTTTGTTTAACTACAATTTGATCAAAATAAAAAAAAAATAAAAAAATAAAAATTTGGGGACGAAGGTCTAAGTAGCCAGTTCCCTTAGTTTCCCAGTCTATCTGTAAATTAATTAATAAGCAAAACTTCAATAAAATAAAATAATAAACCAAGTCACAAAACCTGTCTGGCTTGGTTATTCCTCATCTGTACCGGACTGGAGACACTCATAAAATATTAGTTATATGCAAATAACACAACAAGTGTGCTGCGTAGTTTCCAGTTCGAACTTTGAAAGACATTAATGATAATTGCTTAAAACATTTGCACTTCAACTGTCTCGTGTATTTCCGGCTCMATGCCATCAGACCATTTCCTTCAAGCTATTTGTCAGTTGAGTAAAATATTTACATAATAAAAACTGGGTGTTAACACGGATATATTTTATATGTAAAGGGTGATGGTATTTATGGAGTGGGCTCATGAGGTGTTAGTCCTTATAAATATAAACGAGTATACTACAGTCAAAACGTGGGAACGAGTGTTCGGGAAGTTCACAAATTACCACAATTATAAAGCTTCTATATATACAACACTCGATTGGGACCAAACCAAGTAAAAAATTAATTTCACAAATTTTCGAATTTCGAAATATGTTTTCGAATTTCGAAATTTTTTAAAAATTTAAATATTTGAAAGCAAATTCGAGTTACTTCGAAAAAATTTTAAATTAATTTGTTTTCGGATTCCGAAATTTGTSTTCGAAATTAGACATTTTTTTGCCACTTTCTATTTCTGTGTGTAGTTATTTTTTTATTAATTTCTGTGTGTAATCAAAATTTTGCTCTCATTACAATGGTGTATACCTTTTTTTGGTCAARCTTACATAAAGATGCTATAAGGAAACAAGTCAGGTTTTCGAAAAGGAATAAATTTTTACATTTCAAACATACTCCGCCCTTGAAACTTAGCTAAAGATTATTAATATTAAGTATGATTACGGAGCATCCTATATCTTTACCCTCAGAAGGAATGATCAGTTATTCCGTCTCATTTTTCCATTTCAAATTCTCCAAAAATGGATTGTGATAGAGGCTCCATGTTCTTATTACGAGAAGAATTTGAATAAACCATTGATTAGTGGAGATAAAGGTATAGAATTATGATAATATTTGATGTTTATAATTAATTTGTTAATATATAATGATAAATTTTTAACCCTATGTTACAGCTCTAGGACCTTTGCAATCAAATTGCTCACTATTCTGCTAAATATCGAGGGAAATTGGCTTTACTTCTCGAATCCACTTTATTTTCCTCCTGTTTACAAATTTTTCTTTATTAAAATAATTTTAATCTTCATTCTCGTATTTAAACACCCTGTAAATTAGTACTAAATTAGGGCGCCTTTG
>NW_017535708.1:93514-129179 GCF_001853355.1 Bactrocera latifrons | reverse complement strand
AAAAAAAATATAAAAATTATATATTTAGTCATGACCGTCTGTTTGTTCGTCTATCGGTCCATCCGTTTATATGTCGGTTCATCCGTTCGTCTATCTGTATACATGCGAACTAGTTCCTCTATTTTTTGGATATTCCTCTGAAATTTTGCGAATCTCCTCACTCTCTCTAAGAAGCTACTAATTTAACCAAACCTCCGATTTTGGGTCACCGTTGTATGGAAAACTTTTTTATTTGAGAAGATATTTTCACGAAATTTGGCAACATTTATWGTTCAAGGCATAGATATAAYCTCCGAAGAAATTKTTCTGATTGAAGCATTATTTACTATAGCTGYCATATAARCTGTACAAACGGAATAAAGTCCTTGTRTSGAAAACTTTTTTATTTGAWGAGCTATGTTCACGAAASTTKGCAGCACTAATTKYCTCAATCATAGATGAAATCTCAGAAGAAATTGCTCAGAYCGAAGCATTATTGCTTATAGCTTTCATACAAACTGAACSATYRGAAYTGAGTCCTTGTAYGRAAAACTTTTTTATTTGAGAAGATATTTTCACRAAACTTGGCTACATTTATTGTTCAAGGCATAKATATAATCTYCGAAGAAATTGTTCTGATCGAAGCATTATTTACTATAGCTGTCWTATAARCTGWACRAWCGGAATWRAGTYCTTGTATGGAAAACTTTTTTATTTGACGAGCTATCTTCACAAAATTCAACATGCATGATCACCTGAGATAACTGTAAAATATACACAAAARTCGGAGCACTATAGCATATAGCTATCATACAACTGATCGTACAAAGCAAAACTGTTGTGTGGAACCTTTTCTATTTATGAAAGGTATAAGGTTTCGGCGCAACCGATGCTAACGTGCTTGGTTCTCTCTACATTTGCTGCAATTAGCAATGTCAATACAGTAAATATATATGAATTTCATTGACTCTCGCTGATTTGCGTRCGTTGGTCGCATAGTCGAAACGAGATAAATTAATTTGAACTGAATGTGAGCTGAGATGAGCTGTTATCACGTCTTTTTTATCTGTATGTGTATGTAAATATACAGTTAGTACATAGCAAAAGGCCTCTTTAAGCCAAAATTTGTTAAAGTATATTTGTGATTGATTATATATTCATAAAAAAAAAAAAATTGAAATTAAATAGAAATCAAAAGTGACAACGAAGACCATCTTAAACGCTGGACATCGGCAAAAGGGCTGAATCATTACCTGCTTGTGCATGGTTAAGTCAAAAGTGATAGATTAAGCTTGCGRTCGAGTCAATTAGCAGCGATAGGGTCGGATGAATGAACACCGGTGGCCCGGATGCAAGTTTGGTTCCACAAATATTGCGTTGTAACAACGGTAATGAACGGCGAAAAAGCCAACGAGATAAGCACTAATAAATATACACATAAAAAACATTTAAACAAACATTAATACATACACACAAGTGCAGTTGGTAGCTAAAGACATCAAAAATRCACGGCGCATGCGCAGCAGCTGTGGGCGCAAAAAGGGCAAATGCGCACCGGCAGCAACGCGTTTGACTAGTGATTGGCTTTTCCGCTTGGGCAATGAAATGGAGGCGGACAGCCAGCGTTAAATRTGGAGAGGAAAAAATACAGGTATGTTATTATTAATTTTACGGCTGTAAGTATTTAATCACTTGTAAGCATGTGCGCGGGCTACACAGGTCATAAACATACAACTATATAATTGTAAATATGTATACTTTATAAGCATGAAAGCTTGCCTGGAGGCGAGGCTTATATTTTAATTATACAATTTCTTACTTTCGGACACAAATGGCTGGCGGCAAAATGCGCCTAAAGAKGTATAATTATGCATATACATACTTAAGGTACATATATATAAATAACTACATAAATTACGCGTAATATGCCACTGACTCCACTTTTTCTGGTRGCATTGTTGCTCTGCAGCTCCAGCCAGCGCCCAAATGACACTCAGAACCATAGAGAAGCCGGAAATTTTTTTGAGAAGAAGTTGGCTCATTAAGTTCTTACGATTTATACGTCAAATTTTGCTTAGTAATGTTTWAGTTGGTATTTTTGCCAAACTCGCAGCG
The DNA here is from genome assembly GCF_001853355.1 of Bactrocera latifrons. Classification (NCBI taxonomy): domain Eukaryota; kingdom Metazoa; phylum Arthropoda; class Insecta; order Diptera; family Tephritidae; genus Bactrocera; species Bactrocera latifrons. The sequence goes on along the minus strand of NW_017535708.1, from coordinate 127,085 downwards.
CAATTAAGATGCATGACTAAACACGATTGCGCAGCTTTTCGTGCAACAAAAGAATAAAAGCTTTGAATTATTTGCTGTTKTTTGTATTCAATTTAGACTAATATRTAAAAATCTGTGTAATAATTTAGTGTGCYTCATTTAAAGCCAGGGGTAATAGGCTTAGTTTCAAGGAAACTCATCGAAATAAGTATAATAGAAACTTAAGCAGCTTTAATTTTCGCTTGAAATTGTAAATTATATATATTTTTTGCGAAAGTAGGTATTTATTTCAGGAAAAACTAAGGGCAAACTCTGCGCTCCAAACTTAGCATTCACAAAGGAATATAAATTCGGTCATACGCTACAAATTTATATTGCGAAATATAAGAATTTCACACCTTCTTCGTAACTAACGGGTTATCTATTTCAATGTTCCTTACTTTTTTAAAGGAAAACCAGCGAAACTTCAAATTTAGTGGGAAATATTTATTATCATTCCAAAGAACTTTTTAGACATTTATTTTTTGAAAATTATTTCTTTTAAATGTTGSCTGCGGCTTTGTCTCAGATGATCCATCCGTTGAGTCCAATTTTCGATGACTCGTTCGAKCATTTCGACTGYTCACTGGCGAATATAACGCGTGATGTTTTGYTCCAAAGTCGTATAGACTTTAGACTTTACAAATCCTCATAGGGAAAAGTCGACCTGTGTGATAAAATACGATATTGGTGGCCACTCGGGCGGCTCAAAATGTGAAATTATGTGCTCAGCGAAGTGTTCTCTCAATAAATCCATTGATAGATGCGATAAGTGTGAAGTGGCGCCGTCTTGTTGAAACCAAATGTCGCCGAGACACGTGGTCCAGTTTCAAGTATCGAAAAGATGGTTTTCTTGGCGCGATAATGGTCGCCATTGCCTACGTTGTCACTGGCATCATTTGTGAAGAAAAATGGATCGATGATTCCACCGGCCCAAAAACCTCACCAAACGCTTGTTTGTTTTTTTTTTTTTTTGACGAGATGGCAGCTGTTGAATCCTTTCAGGTTTCTCTTCGCTCCAAATGCGGCAATTTTGCTTTTTTATTATTATCCATTGGGACAGAAATGGACCTAATTGCTACAAAAAATGTTGACTCGAAAACATTGGATCTTCTGGAAACCGATTGTGTTGCCCATAAATTGAGGGAAGCGCGAAAAACACATTCTTTTCAGAGCGACCATCGCGGCAAACTGGAATAAATTACAGCCGAGAGGTCCAATATTTGATCACTTTTTACAGCAATTAGGGTCTAATGCCAGTAATAATGTGCTGAATCTTCTTTTCTAAGGCGTGTATCACTCTGGCTTATCTGCTTGGTTAAGCCACTTCAGATAACACCACCAAAAGTAGTCCAAGAGTCTTGAATCACACGATCTTGAAGGCTACGCTACAGGACTATGACGCGAGGCAATCCGCTCTCCAAAGAATCTCGTCCAATAAATGTATTGTTTCATTGACTGTCTGCCGCCTTTTTGGAACCAAAGGTCTCGAGCAATTATCAATATCCTCTAATAACTTTTCAAGGCTCCAGACCACGAACCAGATTTGGTAATATGAGGACTTCACTTTCTTCTATAAAACCCCAAAATTATTTAGGGATTTCAAAGCCGTTTAGCTAGCTCTATTTATGCATGTACATACATCTTGTTGTGAGTACAAAGCAAGAAGGCTTTCTTTAATTGCTGTGATCTCCGCTTGGCCACTGCAATGCTTTAGTTTTCGGAAGCCTATTCTGGTATACACTTTTACTTAAAAGGGACAACCTCGAACTAAAGTAAAGTTTTCTGTCCAAAAAATGGTCAGAATCCTCAATACGTTGAAGCTCTTGTAAGCTGGTGAGACACCAAATTTTATAGAGCTTTCGTATTACCAAATTTTTCCATGCTTTTTGTCTAACACGTTCCTTTGATATTCTTACAATGTAAGCTCTCTCGACAAACTCCATTTTGCAGTCAGAAGTTTGCGGGGGACCCCGTCCGCTTGGCTACAATTGAACCCATTTTTTTGTGTTCCGCACTCATATGGCTCAAATAAAATTTAGCGCATCACTTTGGAACTATTGTTGTCTAGACGTAAAGCCCGGAAACCCTGAGAATTAACATATAATATTCTCGAAATTTCTTTTGATCTAGAAAACAAAAAAAAAAAAAACTTTTCAGCCTTTCTGCCATAAGTCGTATAGTACCTATGTATATGTTAGCTCCTTCAAGGCATGACACCTTATCATTGTCTCCTCTGTCCACAAGAGCACAATTAATAGTCCTAACTGCACGAGTGTAGCACAAACATGTTGCAGCCGTTACAAATAGTATGTCTAGCTACTTGCCAGCCATGATGACAGTGAGTGAAGCAACCAACCACGTAGGAAGCTTGTGGCGAGTCAAAGGCTACTAAGTGGCTGTCTATTTAATAAATTCAAGTAAAAACATGACATGTGCGTCTTTCAGTTAGAATGTCGAGCAGGAAGACAGGATGAAAGAAAAATTAATTAGTCAACGGTTTTTTCGTACAACTTTAGCCACAATTATTTGTTGGTGTAGGCGCTGACATATTCTTTGCACAAAGAAATTCTTGCGGTCTGTCCGACTGGCCGGTYCTTCCAGCCAAATTAATTCCTTCTCTCTCTGACTTTGGCTTTAAAGCGCCACTACTTGTCGGGAAGCTGGACGCTGAACGGGCGTCGYGCACCGCAGCAGCCAAACGATGAGTGAAATTGCCGCCGCCGACTGTTGCTACTGTAATTGCGTGGGCCCGTTTGTCTCGAAGACTAATGCGGCTGTCAAGTGTTTGTGGACGCATTAATTTCACACTTTGCTGATTTCGTGTAGTTCAGTAATTTGTTGTGCCTCATGTCGCCTCACGTCRGTAGTGTGTGGCATGGTAGCAGGAAAGGGGTAACTGTGAAGTTACGAGGCGACTCTAAATGATTTGTGTGCATGATTATTTTAAATGCACACGCACACAGGCATAGTTGCGAGTGGTTTTGTGAATGAACTGCCCGCCACACATGTAGGTCCAGACGCAAAGACAAAAGGCTAGRGGAGATAACGCAGCTAGGCGCTCTCACAGACGCTCATAAGTATTTATGCATTTGTGTATGACTTTTAATTAAATGCACAACTTGTTGGCAGACGTGAGGCTGCTTTGTGAAATGCCGCTGCCATGTTTTTGCACATAAATAGATTACATTTGTATTGCCAAAGGACCAACGTTTGGGGAATATTAAATGAGAAGAGAAAATATGTAAAAGTGAATATGTCCAAAAGAAATGTAACTGTCATTTGTTATAAGGAATATCTACGTGTTTCTGGGTCATTTTGGATGGTCTAATACTTCCGTCTGATGGAGGAGTTGTTGGGTGTGTAAGAAGAGTCCAATAAATATAACATTTAAATTACAATCTTTTTTTCACAGATTCATATACTTGTTAAAATCCTTGACTGGGATGGCCCTCAGTGTCTTTGGTGAGTAGATTTTTGGGCAGACAGCAGCAAAGATGCGTTTGGCGAATGTAGGGTMTTYTAGMATTATTTTTGCGACCTCCACTYCASTTGGTACGAGTCTAGCATTGACAGACTTCATAGCCAAAAYATTAACCAAAATTTGACRMCAACRCGACGATTTTCAAGTACTGYYTCTTTACCTTTTTCCATGTTRCGAAATTAACAGAGCTGGATGGATGAATCRCATGAGGCAAATTTTTGATTACTTCACGATTTTAGTGATGAATTGGACTTCTCAAAACACTTCCGTAGTCCTGATTCCATTATAGCTTTTATATGGGCTCTATAGAATTTTAAGTGTGACTCTAAATAGCCTGCATTCCTTCATTACTCAGACGACCGTGATATTTACAAGCCAGCAGCACATGAGGAAAATACAAAGAAATGTTGTTGACAACATACAAGGCAGTCAGCCGGACGGTCCTTAACTGTGCCGCACTAATATGGTCGCTTGGATGCATTGAAATGCAGACGATGAAGCTTCAGACATGTTTGAGCACTGCACTTCGGACTACAAAGCGATGCTTCTTGATGTCTCTGATCGAAGCCATTTTTAAGCAGATGCTGCTGGGGTGCTTCTGCCGAAACTTGAAACCGCCTGCGTTTGAACATTAAAGCGTCTTTCCTTAACAAAGCTGACGACGTTAGACAGTACGTCAATCAGACTTCGARAGCAAAAAACTGCAGACATGCAATGACCCCCATTTACAGTGAGCCATTAGCAACTTCACCGACTCCTTCACACTAAATTGTGTACTAGTAGTCGAACAACCCTCCATTTCAGATGACGAGCTCGATTTGCCACCAGAATCCAGAGTGACCCTTGCGCAGCTKCGTATGGGWTACTGTAGCAGGTCAAACTACGACTGATCCAGAATGGACTTCGACATATCAAATATTTGCCCAGCACGCAACTTCTCCTCGCATGATACTAACCACTTTCAAGCAAGCCTAGCTAACCTTWCACATCTAACACCCCTCTCCCTATGGTCCGACCTCGTCGAAGCAGCAAGCCTGGAGCTATCGTTGGATGACTTTGATGAAAACTTACCTGAACCTTACCACACAAACGTGGATTAGATAACCAATGACCGATAACAAAAACAACTGCCAAGATATATTTAAACGAGCGACGAGCATTTACCGAATTTGAACGATTTCACAGTTCACCACCAAACGTTTTGCATTAATTTTTACYAACTTTAGCTTTGCATTTATTATAAATGTATGCAATTGAATTGGTAATTTTTCGAAAATATTCATTTCCTTCTTAGCAATTTGAAAGCATCTTCCTGCTGATAGCGGCCAGCTGGCGAGCGGATTTGTAAACTAGTTAGGCGTTGTGCCAGTTCCTTTGCCATGACTATTAAAAAAAAATCAACTTTGTTTTTTTGTTTTTTTGTTTTTGTTATGCACTTCCGTTGACAAATCCATACAATTTATATGAAAACCGAAAGCGAAAACAACAACAATACAAAAGCGAGTATATGCCACACAYAAATGATTTCCAAATGAATATTTCAATTATGCACTTGCTTGTAGCAAARTTGTGAGTCTTTAGAGCATTTGAATTCAGGCACATCATTGCATAAGCCTTTTTGCTTTTATATCCAAAAAATCGTACCGTTATTCCGCATTTGCTTTCGAAACAAACGAATGCGTATAGATATTACTTAATTTTGAGTTTTTTCTCCGAACTCAATGCAATAAACGAAAACCATTAATTAAAAATAATATCGAATTGAAAAGGAAAAATATTTGAAATTCCTAATTAAAGTTTTTACGCTCTGCAAGTGCTTTTGCGACTAATGCCGYTGGGAAGCATGCGGAGTTCCGAGGTGAGGCGTTCAGCTTCCAGCTGTTGGCAGCCAAGACTCCGCAATGCAAACGTAAATTGCAGTTCCACATTTGCATATAATCCAACATAAGTTTGTTGTTATGTATACATCATCTATATATAATATATAATACATACAGAAATACATATATACAGTCCACTCCACTGGACCGCCACCGAGCCTCTCGCCGGTGCGCATATGTGAGGCATGTTTTTAATTAGTATAGATCGTTAAGTCTGCACTGCAGACACCAGCAGCTGTATTGCATTTGTTGTTGTCATTATTATTGTTGCAATAGTTGTTTTCTGTCGCTATTGCCTATTTACCACTACTCTCTTTGTTGGCTTGTTACGTTTGTGCCGCAGTGCCGGCAGTCATGCCGTCGATTAGCCAACGTCCGCTTGAGCACACACACACTAACAAACACATTTACGTTATACATACATATTAATATACATAAAGTGTGTATGCAGTGTATGTCCGATCTGTCGTTTCGCCAACTACTCGGCCCATTTTGGGTGTCTTACTGCAATTTGTGGAATTTCAAGATTTCAATTTTAATTAAGAAAAGCAAAAGTGCGGAAAGATATTTTCCGATGCCGTTAGCACTGCTGCTGTCGCTGCTGCCGCTACTCCATTGCTGTTGTCCACAGCAAGTCGGTCGAGTGTGACAACACCTTCAATTGTAAATGTTAAATGAGTGTTGCCTTTAAATAATTGTGGGTGTTTTTACCAGGTACCCAATTAATCCGATTTCTATTGGCAGTTGTTTGTATTTTTCTTAACAAGATTTGATTTGGTTTGTTCGTAGTCTTGGAAGAATTGCATTTTTAAAGCAAGTAGCGTGTTTTATTTGAAGCCGTTTCATTTTACCGAACAATCTTTCCGACAAAGAAAGCTCTATTATTCCCGTGCCAGTCGGGTCTACGTAATCGAAATGGACCCGAATTTTTATCCGGTTGAAGACTGTGAATTCTTTGAATTTCGTTTTATTTCGCTACAACAACAACCATAAAAGTAAACTTTTTTAACGAACTTCATCTTCAGGGATATAATAGCAATGTTCTCATAAGTTTAATCTTTCCTGACAAAAGAATTTTTCTCATTTACACACCGTAAATTCTTTTCTTCTAAAGGAGATCATCATCATTTCCAATATCTCGCACCGGCGCTAAGGGCCTAAACAAAGCATTTCCATCTAGACTTGGTTTTTCAAAGCGTCTTTGCACGATTTTCCGCATTCATTTTTTTTTTTATTGTAAGTATCTCTTACACGCTCCAGAGCGGTCTCTTTAACGAATTTCTTGCGGTTTAAGATCAAGAGCTTGCCCCTAACTTTTATAGCATCGTTTCACAGAATGTTACACATTCATCCCAACTTTTTTATTTTATGTAGTTCGCATGGGTTTCACATCGAATTTATTGTCGTCGTTGCTAAAAAAATAGGCCCACGACTCCGTGAGGATACGTCGTAGGCATTTGTTATCAAAGGTTTAACATCTATAAAGTATTCTAGCGACAATTTGGATTTAAAGAGTCTGATTTTGGTTTTAAAGAATACTTTCGTAGAGTTTCAGATTTGACTGTGCATATGCGCCTATTGTTGCCTTCATTCCCATGCTGAACGGTTTGGTGCAAATTAATATATTTCCTACCCCTGAAGGATGCAGCCATGTGTAGAAGCTCACGCTAGTAAGGAAAGTTTTCTGATTGCCAGTCTTAGACCACGTATCTTCTGGACAGCTAAAACCATACATTTAAAAGCGAACTAAAATTTTAAGGGTTTGAAACCCGCCACGCAAAAAACAAAAAAAAAAAAAAAAAAAAAAAAAAAAAAAAAAAAAAAAAAAAAAAAAAAAAAAAAAAAAAAAAAAACCCAAATTAATAAAACTCAACAACCTCGGATGAGAGACCCCTCTTTAGATGACGACCAGGTAGGATTACGAATTAAGGACATGCCCCTGGAATGTTCGGTTCACCCATGGGGATGTTGTTAATCTTCTTTTCAGTGTTCTCGTATTATTAGCAAAGGCAATGAAAAAAAGTTTGAAGAGACTAAAAGAGAAAAGAAAATATTTGTTGTTACAAATGAACTGTGGTAAAGCATAGCCATAGTTATTCTCTTCACCTGGGTTAGACTTATCTAAAGTGATTTTCATTTATTTCGTTGTTTTTCCAAGGTTTCCAAGGTCAAGATGTATTTGTGTTTGGAATGATTAGAATTAACATGTGTTGTACTCGTATTATGTTCTTCTAGAACTTGGAGAACATATTAAATTGAAGCATGCGATTCCGAAAAACGCAGGGAAGCTAGCTAGCTAAGCACGAGGCAATAATTATACATAATGACAACGCCTAGCCACATATATTATTTAACRCATTGAGGACGGCGTGGCCWACCGGTGGGTYACACACTAATGTGAAACTGCCTACTAAAAGCAGCGCCGTTCTCAACGTGTTAAATACTGGTTAAAAGCTATTTGGTAAACAGCTGCTGGCATATTTGACCTCACCCACCTTATAGTGCAGACCTCACCATATCTAACCACCATTTGTAGCGGTCGATGCAGCACGTTCTTATTCACTTGAGAGTATCAAAAATTGAAAAATTGGCTTAATTCATCAAATATGTTAGCAAGCTTAGACGTGTTTAACTAAGCAAAAAATAGGAAAATAATATCACTGTAAGTAAGAACATGGACTCCATTTTATTCACAAATTTGAAACGTGAGTGAAGTGACTTCGTAATGCTCCCACAGCACATCYCTCTCRAATGATTCTAGTGGATATTTTCGTATGAAACGCGTTCTTGCYCAACTCGTCTCTATAAAACTGATTTTTTTCAAAACGAGTAACTTAAACAGGTAACTTTGGACATGTTTGATGGTGCGAATTTCSATCCCACATTCGTTGAGAGCATTATAAATGTCGATGAAGCATGGGTTTATGAGTTTTACATGCAAACAAGTMAACAATCATTGGAATGGAGTGCAAAAAACGAGACAAAAAAATAAAAATAAAAACTGCATACCAAAGTCGCACACAAATCTAGATGATGCTCATTTTCGATGTTCGTTCTTTGGTGTATCATGAATTTGTTTCGCGAAGACAAAAGACCTATAAAGAGTTCTATTTGGCCGTATTGAGGCGTTTGCGTGARAACATCCGTCGAAAACGGTTGGAATTGTGAAAGAATATGGATTTAACACTGTAATAATGTAACAAAATAAATACTGATCACTAATTTAATATTTAGCTTTTTTGTTTTTTTTTGTCAGAATGTACATACATATGTATATATAAGTATGCATATACGTAAATATGTACCTAAGTATTATAATATATGTACCAAATATACTTAACGCAAAATGAGTGAGAATAAGAGCGATGATGTGCCTACTAATTACGGCGATGACCGAAGCTGACAATGCCACAAATTGAGTTGTTACTTACAAATGATTGATTGACTTAAGACAGCGCATCAATGAACATATACATATGTATGTAAGCACTAATGGACTTCTGACGAATTTCCACAAAAGCAAAATTTCCAGTCAAAGTCATTACCCCGACACAAGCAGCGAGTCGTCCAATTGTAAGTGACACTGATTGAAATTGGCAAATTAACATAAAATTAGCACCTCATAAATTATGATGTATGACTCCGTCTGTATGTGTGTGTGTATGCATAAATTATAACTGAATGTGGTGCTGGTACTGTGAGAGCAACTGTGTGTCGGTGTGTTCGACGAAATTGGAAAATTACAACTTCTTATCGGACAATGCGATCGAAATAAGCAAATTGCATGCAACAAGAAAACTTTTATATGGAAATGTGTTTATATGTATGTGTGTATGAATGAAATGACGATTGCTGTTAGTTGTTAGCAATTATTAGGCGTCATGTGCTGTTGTTGTCATAAGCAATTTGTATGCAAAACGCATTCGCCTTTGACTCGACAAAACTACCACAAATGCATACAAATGTGCCACATACACACACACACACACACACATACATACACATGTTAGATGATATGCAATCAAAGGCGAATCGAAGCAAAGCCAGCCTTCACAGCGCGCAAACACTGACACGTGACAAGTGAATGTTGTAAAAATGAAAATTTTTGACATTTCACAACAATGCAATGCGACTGCAATAACAGCAATACACAGTAGGAGCAGGCGCATGCGCAGCGGCCGCACAAAAAACGAAATTGCAAATTGTTGATAAATCTGTAAGAGCTGCAAACTTCATTTCAACCGCAGAGACAGCCACAAAATAACCGTTTTCGAATGCAACCACACGTTTTGCGTCTTTTGTGAAGTAAAATTAAATTAAAGTAGCCATTTAAAGTTATTTAGTTGGATACGTTGCAGCGAAGTGCACGCAGAGCACGGAAAAGTTCATTTCGTTAAATGCAAATGACAAGAGATAAGGCAGCCAAAAAACAGCAACAACAACAAACAACAAATATATGCAGTCATTTGTGCGTGCCACAGTGTTGCAGGCGGCGTTGGTGGCGCTGCGCTCAAACTATTTTGACATATGAATAGAAATGAAGATGCAAATCTGAAGAGAAATTCATTGCTTCACTGCATGTTGTTGCTGTTGCTGTTGCTGTTGCTGTCCTCTGCTTTCGAATGAGTAGCTTTGTTCGTGCAACTTCTTTTTTAGCAGCTTCGCATGCTCTCGGCAACTCGTCACACGCGCAACGCAAATAGAAATCACAAATAACCAACAGTTGGTACGTGCCTGGCATTCTCATTAAGTGTAAATCTGCAAATTGAAGGCTCAAAAAGTTGCTGAACTTTATTTGCAATGCTGTGGTTGTTGTAGAGGATTGAAGAATGCAGCGAAGTGCTGAGGGCTTGAGTTTTTAGAGGTTGTAAAAGTAGATATTTGAATGGGAATTTTTAATTTAATTTCTAAATTTCTTGGGACAAGACTTAACTTAAATTTTATACAAATCGATCAAATAAAATATCTATATAGTAAATTAGTGCTCACAGAATTCTATATAACGTCCGACAATTACTAAAGATCGGTATTCATGTAGAATAATACAATGAAGAGCAAAAAGATTGGGCTCACTTTAACATCTCACTTGACTTTTTAACTAAAACGAATAAAAATTTCATAAAACCTGTCATGTAATACGGTTTCATTATTTAAAAGTCTTATTTGTATTCCTTTTTTGTGAGATTTTCTTAATGCATAAAAGTTAATAGTCGGCTTCAGGCATACCAAAGTTGGTAAGTCTCGGCTGGAATATCTTTGGGTCGAGACCAATGACCCCTTTATATACATTTGAGGCCAATGAATCTTTTGTTTACAGTCAAGTCCACAACCTTTGCTCACATGCAGCCACACAAGAAGCGTTGTTTACTTTTTATGTCGTTAATGGCTCTTTTGTTTGCTTTTGGCAAAGGTTTATATCCCTTTGCTTAACTTTAGCCTAGTCAACAACCTTTGCTTACATTTAGCCTAGAAACAAATCTTAGTTTCGAGTTAAGACCGCTGACCCATTTCTTTCCATTTTATTGTGTCAATGACACTTGTTTTATATTTGGCCGAAGTCAATGACCACTACGTTTACATTTGAGGTCAATGAACTTTTTGTTTACATTTAGCCAAGACAACCACCTTTTTTATATTTGTGTTCACTGACCCATTTGTTTACATTTTGTGACGTTTGTTTACATTTACTGTCTAAGGTTACCTCATGAGTTTTAAATCACATCACTTCGCGACACGAGATACACGTAAAAGCTGGACAGGCACGGAGCCTGCGTTTCTTATATAGGGTTAGCTGACAGCCAGCTTCCATGAAGTCACCTTCTGACTTCCAATTCACATCACATCGAGGCGCGAGAGTCACCTAAGCACTGGGCAGGCACTGCATCTGCTTTACTTGTATAGAGCCATGCTGGAGACTTGATTTTGAGCAATTTATATAGTTAAGATTTTCCTCTTTTGAAAGATGGAATTAAAAATCTACACAAACTTTGCTTAAAGAAAAAAATTTATAGAAATATTCGTGCGAATTCAGAGTAATCTCTACTGTGGATAGCTAATTAATTCTTTGAGAAGCTAAATTATTTCATTTTTTTATTAAAAACTAAAAAAAAATTGGCAAACAAAAACAAAAAGTATTTATTCAAAGTTTTCCCACATCACCTTCGCCACTTGTACTTTTCTCTTATAAACTGCTAAATGAAAAAATCTGCAAGTTTTCACTTAAAATGACAAGCTGTCATGTCATGTCAAAACCGCATAAGGTGCACACATCGAGATGAATAATATTTGAATATATTTTTAGCATTATATGTATTACATATAATATCACATATGAAAGTATGTACATTTGGATTGGCCTTCCTAGCAATAAGTAAGAGGTTAACCGTCGTCCAAACTATAAACTTTCGATTAAAAATTGTTATGAGAATGCCATTGTAGTCTGGTAGGTTTAGTGCGTGACTACAAACCTTGAAGGCATCGGTTTATTTTGCGGTAGGTGTAAAATTTGGAGATGCATACAAACTTTTTCTAGGACGGTAGACCTACTTTTAACTCCTATTACATATATATACGAAAAGAAGAGTCTTATACCTGAAGACACCTTCGATCTGGTGGTGTCGAACACTTTTATACTACAAGAAATGCACCTAAGAAGGATATTATAGCTTCGGTGCAGGCAAAGTTAACATCTTTCTTATTATTTTTTTTTTCGTTTTATACAAACAACAACAATTTGTTGCTGTTATTTTACATATTTGAAAAATCAAAACTAATCAAAGTAAAATCAACTCCTCGACTGAAAAGCTTTTAGAGCGCAGCTGCAAGTATTCGCCTACTGTCTGCAAGGCAGCATTTTTTGCATTCATTTCTGCGTCTTCCTGCCGGTCAATTCAATCATCGGGCTATTTATGTACGTATATATACAAACGTAGATGTATGTGTTACGGGGCACCTAAGAGCGCTTTGAACGCGTTCAGTCATGCACTCAATCACTTATTAATGCCGGCAAAAAGCTCCAAATGCTAACAACGCGCAGCTACAAACGTACATACTCGTACCTATGTACTTATACACATTTGAAGCGATTTTCTTTCACTCATTGTTATTTACGAGTATCTCATCGTCTGCTGTTCGGTTGGTTGCTACTCGTTATTCGATTTGCCAAGCGCCAGATGCCGGCTACTTCGCTTTCAACGTGATTATCGGCAAAAACAGGCACCGGTGCAAACACACATGCATACATATTTACATATTTCCAAAGCACTCGAAAAGCTGTTTGTGCGTGTAGTTGTGTCAGCGCGTTGCTGTGTTGCCAGCGTTTATTATTGCCAATTTCCGCAAATTAAAGCAAATAGTTGGAAAGCCAAGGCAACACTGTCCGATTATATACCATATAGTATTTACTTATACACGAATATCGAATATACTTGATTACTAGTACAATTTAATTTTCACTCTTTACTCATAGTACTCTTCATACATACATACATATTAGGGTGATTCAAAAAAAAAATTTTTTTTCTTTCGTTTGGTACACTGAAAATTATAAAATTCATAAGAAATAAAAAAAATTCTCATAAATAATCAAACTTTAACTGTTAATATCTTTTAAAAGGTTGGGTTTACGAAAAAATCGTACCGACCTTTTTGTAGAGCATTCAATTTTCTACAAAATCTAAGAAACAAGATATTTTTTCAAGTACTTGGAAGCGAGATAGTAAGTTATCTATATGATAATAAGAAAAAATAGAAAATTTCAAATAGGAGTCTAGGAACCCATTTTTTTTTTGAATTTTTTTTTTTTAATCACCCTAATACATATGTATGTATTTCGCTACTTCCATTTTTATTGCCATTTCCGTTGCTGCTGCATGAAAGCATGCTGGATATAATTTTAGGAAGTTGCGTTCTACTCAGGCGCTTAGCGGTTGTTATCTCTGCAATTGTGTTTGTTGTTGTTATATGTTGATAACTGTTTGGATGGCATGTTGCGGGTTTTAATGATATAGACTATTTCTGTCCAATTTATATTAATAGTTTTGTATTAAGTTTTGTTTAGTTTCCTACAAACTGTCATCGGAAGAGGCGAGGTATTTGGAGGTAATTCCTTTCGGGACCGTAGTTCTCAGAGCGGCTCGGAGCTCTTCAACAGTTCTTTGCATATTTGTTTTCTAACCATTGATGGATAGAGTACTCGTATCCTTTATTTTAACCGGACTCCGGTTTTATCTAAGCGCCCCTACCTACAAACGTCAATCCAATGTTTCTCTTTGTAATTACCGTTACAAAACCACACTTTCTTATTAACATCACACAAAATAGTAATCTTTGTGATTTAGATTTGATCTATCGCATCTAACTGCCTCCAGTTACACTATGTTTCAAGTGTTTTTCATCCAACTCAGAGTTTCATTGGTCTCTTCACTAAAATAGCTTCAGGTTTAGTCATCGGTCAATACATAGAAATGTCTGTAGTCCAAAATTCTAAATGCTATATTTTTAAGTAATACTCATACTTAGATTCCCCTATATTGCCCCTACGTTGTCTCCTACTCAAATTCCTTCGATCACAACTCTTTGAGTTTAATCTTGGCAAATTGCAGCGTTGTGTTCCCATTATTCAAAGTCATTTCTCAATTAAGTAGACAATAGCAAGTCAACACAAAAACAAATACGTACGCTAACGGTACATTCAAGCAGCTAAAGCAATCATAGAAATGCAGAAATTCTATGCTAATAATGCATAATTCTCAATTAAGTTCAAGCAAAGTAAAGAGTCAAATATTTCCGGGTGTGCTAATTTATGCCACACTGCGGACAAGCGGCCGTCTGGTGGAGGTCGGTGGCGAGTTAAGTGGCATCAGCCAGCAGATACTTATGCATAAACTTATTCATGTTGGCACTCAAGTGCTTGTGTGTGTTTGTGTGTGTACGAAGATTCTTAAGGCGGACATTGTTTGTGCATCAATGCTGAATCCATTAAGTCTATTCATTTGGAAGAATTTCGATTGCGAGCAGCAGAAGTTTGTGCCTTTAATTAATTTACTCAATCCGGTATGAGTTAAGATGAGACAGTCTAAATGTAGCGCCGAGGGCTCAATAGTTTTGTTTTGTATTTGAAAATTTTGTGCAATATTTGACAATGTACGATGTTTTCAGAATGCACAGAACATCAACGTCAACGGAAAAAATGTGGCTCTAAAAGAGCTGTCAAAGGTGGAAATTCCTCTGATGCTTTCAAGCGACTGTAAATAACTTTGGAGAGCATTGGCTGCGAGTAGAGTTTCTGCCAACAATACCTTGTACATTCTTTTAGTTCTTTCCCAGCATATAATATATATTTTGGTTGTTTAGTGGTAAAAATCGGAAGACTCTTTTAACCAGGTAGCATACATTTTCATCTAACTAACTACTTTTCTCTGTGTTTTGGGGAAGTATCTCTTGGAACACCTCTCAATCACATCAAAAAATCGATGGAGCCAAAAAAGCACAACAATCGTATGTTACTTGTCAAACTACCGTTACAAATCCTCACTTTCTTGTCATCATCACACAAACGCGCTATTTTTCGGTTATATCCATTTTCTTCAATCTTTGCATTGAGATCAGTAACGCCCCTGTTGAATTTAAGTTAAACTTCTTTAAGAGGAGAGTAGAGTTGTGATTTAGGGAGAAGAGAGCAAACATTTCATCAACAAAATATTTCGATCTCTTTTAAAAGATTATTAGTTATATTATCATATATGTATGACAGTGGGAAGACAGATTTTTTCTTTTTAATTTAATATTTTAGAGTTGGAGGAGAAAAAAAATTGTCTCTATTGAAAGCTTTTTTCTTTCCGGGCTATTCTTGTTTCTATGTTTTGAAAAAGTTTTTTTTTTATTAAAGCTGAGGGCAAACGTTGGAGATCTTATAAAGTCATATATAAATGTTAAATAGTATGAAGAGCTGACTCGATTTGTCCACACCCTTCTGTGTCATTTTTGAAGATATCGATCTGAAATTTTACTCACGTCCCAAGAAGGCCACAATTTCGAAATATATTACTCAGAACGATCACACTCAGGATGATGAGAAAATGAGAGAAATTCGCAGCTCTTTTACTTGAGATCTGTTCTGTTGTGGATTTAAAAGCTAGGGGTATATATGTGACCTGGTCTACGGAAACGGGGCTTAGGTGTCAAAAAATTTTCACTTTTTAGTTGATTCGGAAGATGAGATTTTTAACAGTTGTTTCCAAGAAAACTAATTTTTGCTCGTCAGCTCCCTTTTCGTAGACCAGGTCACATATACTGATCTATCAGTTCATGAAGAGCAATTGACATAAAGTGTTTTTTTTTTGGAAATTATTAATTAATCAAGAATTGAGGGAGCCTTCAAGGAAATCAGAAGCATTTTCGATTGCGTCTAAAATGTGGTCTTAAAATTCGAATATCCAAAGGTACACATTCATCCAGAACTGCATTTAAATCAAAATATATGTTGGAAAAAACCACAAATCCAGGAACAAAGTGTTTCTCAACTAACATTTTCCTCTTCTGCTTTATTTCTTTCAATAAATTAGCTTCTGAGAAACACTAGAGAGCTTATTCTAGTTTAAGAACCTTATAAATCCGTCTTATTACGTGCTAGGAACTCAAACCTTAAGCCTTTTCATTCACACCTGTATTTCTCGCAGCTAAAGAGTCCATTCTTTATTTGGAGAGATCTAATAAGCGATTATATCGATAGCGGTTATTAGGTCAAATATTGGCTTGTTTACCATTTACGTTGTGTTTACTTATGCTTATTTCCCTTCATATTAAATATACACTCCTAGTACCAGAACAGCATAAGTAACCGACGAAGTGTAGCTATGTGTAATTGAATGCCCATTTGTAAGAGCCGATGTGACCCAGTTTCATCATTACAGATAATCGCAATATCTGTGTAGGTATGCTTGTAATTACAAGTACTACACAACACAGGAAACAACAAGCAGCAAATGAAGTCGGAATGGCAAACGCGTTCAAATACAAAAACAAATATTTAATATTTATAATGACAGAAGTGGATAAAGGAAAGTTTTGCGGTGATGCTGATTGAAAGTCAAAGACCACAACAAAGCAACGTCGCGTTTACCATTGACGGCGAAAAGATGTCGGCACATTAACGAACCAACTCATTTGAACTGATTATCCCATTAGACTAAATAGCCAAACAACTAACTCGGTAACACAGAAATTCGCAAATGTGTGCTAGTTTTAAGTACATATATTAAGGATGGTGTGGGGAGGGGAACGAAAAAAAAGTAGTATTGTGGAAAATATGTTTGTTGTAAAAAATATGTTTGTTGTAAATATTTATTTAAAAAAAGTAAGAGTATGTTCATGCTAAGCTGCAATTTAAAACTTTGCTGATTTCTATGATAAAATAACGCTGCTTCGAGTGAATATCCATTTAGCTCAAATGGTTTCCGTAATTCGGAAATATTATATTTATATAAAATTACCAAATAATCAAATCTGAGATTATCACACACAGTTAATAAGATGATGCAATTTTATGAACGAGCGTCTCTGAGTTTCGAAAGTAAAGAAGGAAAGCATAAAAGAGTATAAAAAGTTTTATCTTCACTTACTTCGTTCAAATTGTATGGAAGCTATATGTCACAGAAATTCGATCTGAACAATTTGTTCAGTTATTGTATCGCTGTCTTGAACAAAGTTCTGTGTCAAACTTCGTGAAAATAATTTTTCAAATAAAAAAGTTGTCCCTTGTTTGGACTTAATTTTGCATGGCCATTTTGTATGGCAGCTATATGCTGTAATGGTCTGATCAGAACAATTTTTTTGTTACTTCGTATAAGCATGCCTGCCAAATCTTGTAAATATACCTCTTCAAATAAATAGCTTCCCATACAATGACTTGATGCCGATCGTTCAGTTTGTATGAAGCGAGGCAAATGCGTATGGTAGTGAACGAGGCCACATCGAAATATCTCTTGTCATCAAACAAACCGTCGTCGTATATGCGACTTGCTTGTAATTTCGTCTATCTAGGAACCTGTACTAGTACCAACAACAGTGTCAGCCTGGAAATCTAACGCAGAATAAGTCATGCCAACAGGACTGACTCGACGAACAAGAACCAAACTCTATAAGTCACTCATTATTCCCGTTATGATAAATGGTGCAGAGGCATGGACAATGACAACACGTCCGAGTTTTTGAGAGAAAGCATTACCAATGACCATTACCGCGGTCGATGGAACAATGAGAGTTACGAAATATACGACGACATTGACATAGTTCAGTGAATTAAGAGTCAGCGGCTACTTTGGCTAGGTCATGTCGTCCGAATGGATGAAAACACTCTCTGAGAATATTCGAAGCAGTACCCACCGAGGGAAACAGAGGAAGAGGAAGACCTCCACTCCGTTGGAGAGAACAGGTGGAGAAGGATCCAGCTACACCTGGAATCTACAATTGGCACTAAACTACGAATAGAAAAAAGTCTGGCGCGTTGCTGAACTAAAAAGGAAATGAAAACTATGGGGAGTCTGTTTTCATAAACCTAAGCTTCGACTTTGAGTTAGAATAGAACTTTGTGAACAATGATGATCGGCAATATATCTTCGGCTATACATAGAAACACATTTTGAAACATCGAATCCATGATTTGATTTTCGGTTAATAATTTTAACCCTTCGGAAGGAAAATAAAAGCTTTATAGTTCATTACAGCTTTTCTTTTCAAATTTGGGGTTTTTCAAGCAGTTCAATAAACTCCTCATACGTTAATTAGTCAGTTCGGTGATTAATACGATTTGGGTTTGCATGACAAATCGCACTTAAGTTTCAGGCAAAAATTAATAAGCCCCTGCAGTCTGCAGAAAGTGCAATCAACCCAGAAAATACCAAAAGGAATTTGCAAACAATGTCACCAATACCACCAAAACATAACGGAGCACCAATACACATGCATTTCTACAAAGTAATGTCTCGTCAAACAGTCAGCAAACAATTCAATTGAATTATTTGTAAAAACCCACAAACAAACTTAAATCATTTCACCCGAAAAGGCGAAACAAAAGCACAAAGGTTTCTTCATTTCTTCAAATTTAGCCATAAGTTAGTCAGTTAGATAGCTTGACGGAGCGCCTTAATTGAATTCGGAAAATTTTTGATCCAGCACTTTGACACCGACAGCGCCGGATTAGTGCTGGGTTTGTAGCTGCTACACATTTTCGTGTCAACAATGACATTTCGCTATTTGCCACACGCTATGCGCCCTCGTACGCAAGGCGCTGACGGTTCACAGTGCGCTTCGAAAGCTTGCAAGCTCACTGGGTGTCGCGTCGCATGTGGCGGTAATCAATTAGTATAATGGCGCTTACAAAGAAGACAAATGCACACAAGCGCAATTTTTCGAATAAAAAAACTGTAAATATAATACAAATATACATACACATGCTATATGTATTTTATCACTCGTCTTTTTGGCACGCCGTAATTCGCCTCATTATTTCCGACTTTTCCGCATTACTCCATGAATTTCTTGTGAATTATGTGTGAATTTTACGAAAGGAAGCCCCAAAAGCAATAAATAATAATGAAATGATTAAGCGGTTGCTGAACTTGGTGGTTGACTTTGCTGTGAATTTGCCGCTTTGTTTTTTGCTTATTGGTTGGTGGCAGACTAGTAGCTGGTTATAAGTTGTAATAGTTAAGTATTATACACTAACTTAAGTAGCTAGTTTCATAATTATTAATGTGTTTAATATTTGATTTGTCGTTAAAGTTAATTTACTGATTAAAGGCCTTTAAAATATAATAATAAGCTTTAAGCTCTTGACTTACCAATAAGTTACACCAAGTAGTCTTCTGAAATGAAACAAAATAAAAATTATAAGTTTTTTTATTACATTTTAATGTCTTTGAATTATTAAGCAATCCAAAAACAAAAAAATAATTTACTTCAGTTGCACCGCAGCTTTAATACCCTTCACAAATATAAAATTTCCATTATTTTAATCAATCAGTTTGTATGTCAGCTAAATGCTTTAGTGACCCGATGTAAAAACATTTCTTCGGAGATTGTACTGTTTCATATATATACAGACGAATATGGCAAAATCGACTCAGCTCTCCGATGTTTCCTTCGAGTGTTACAAATATCGTGAGAAGCTTATTACACCTTGTTCAGGGTAAAAACCTAGCTTTTTTAAATTAACTTCTTGTCGATACCGCATAGTTAATGTGTAATCTTTATTCATTTATAAATTACCGTTCAATACATGACGCCTCCTTTAAGGGGGTATTCTACTCTAGAAATCAAGTTTTGGGCAGTTTTTTCAATTTTATTAAAAAAAAAAAATTTTTTTTAATATCCATTTTTTTATGGTGTTTTTATTGATATCTTAAGAATACAGAAAAAAAATTTTACAAAAAAATATTAAAAATTCAAATAGTTAGAGGGGGGGTGGGAGAGACAGATGTAAGAAAAAAACTCGCATCCTGGTGACATTGATCCTGGCTCTCCTGGTGGTCGAAAAAAAAAATCAAAAGAAATTCTTAATCAATAAGGATGCTGTTATAGTCCATATTTCAGGGAACGCGAATTTTTTTTTTAAATGGCGACTGCCTGAAAATATAAATTATTTTTTACGCTTTTTTCCTGAAATTACTGATTTTTTTTTAAATATTAAAAACAAAGGATTAAGGATTATATAAAGATAAAGGATAAAGGATTATGTAAAAAAGGGTCACACAAAATTTCAAGTAAATCAGTTGTGTAGAACTTGAGATAATGTCGGTACCGTATGGAAAAAGTAGTTTCGAGAAAAACGCGTTTAAAAAGTGAGTCTAGCTACCTACCGGGCTAGGTACTGCGTCACTAAAGTAACTGTAGCTCTTAAAATAAGTTTAATTTTTAAAAATCCTTTTTAGGATATGTTCTTAAAGGTCTAAACTTTAAATATATGAAAAAAATAATCGAATTTTTCAAAATTTTCGAGTAGAATATCCCCTTAAAACGTAATACGTATAAGTAAATGACTTTCAAGGCATAATCGGACAGTTTCAACCCTGTAACACTAGTGGAAGTCTCTTTGAACCTTTGTTAAAAAACACGCCGTGAAGTTATTTTTCAGAAGAGTGTCGGTGATTAAAATCAATCGATTATCTACTTTTTTAATTTGTATCGACGAAGTATTTTTATAATAGTCAAAGGTTTCTTAAGGTTATTGAAAACTGTTTTATTTTTTTAACCAGATCTTTTCTAAGTCCACTTTAGCTTAAATAGATAGCAGCGTAGAGAAGCTACGCCATATTTTTCAGTTTTCTTCGTAAGGGCATAAACGCATGACAGACGGCTAAAAAGTATATAAATGCTAAAGCTAGTATTGTAATTATGATATAATGAAAAGTGGGTCACATACGACAAAGTCCAGAAAAATCAGTTGTAGTAAAATCGCAGTGAGATGTAAAGGGTGGACAAGCCAGTGTTGACTGTCAACAAGACAGTCCTGCTATGGCAGGAAGCAATTCTTCTGCACACAGGGATGACCAGAATTATATGAAAGTAAAATTATGAAATTATTTTTAACATGGAGATGGTGTAAGTTTGACCTAACTCAGACCAATTTAACTACACTATATAAAATCCTCATTGTAATACAAAAATAACGGATTTCTTTTACCAGATACCTACATATCGTCACCTGAAATGCAAAATAACGTAACAACATTTTCGGAAATTTTCAGAGGCATGAATGAAACACGAAATAAAATGGAACAGGAGTGAAGAAAAATTTTAATATTAGTTAAAACTGGTTTATATCTGAGCGCAGAACCTGCAAATTTTGAACAAATGTAATATTATGTATGTAGTTTGAAGTACTCAAGCGTAATCAATAAGACAATTCGAATTTTTTGATGATACGTTATTTTACATTTCAGGTGACGATATGTATATCACAGATTAAAGTTTATAAAGAAACTAATGACAATGAAAAGTTATTGGCATGCTTATAGACTTCGATTTTAAAGGCATTGCAAACGAAAGATAAAATATAAGTCATTAAATGAAACCTTTTTTTAGGAGATCTGAGGTCGGAAAAAGGAATGAGAGGGGCGTAGTTGAATATTGAAGGATTAAAAGTGGTTTAACTCAGTTACTAGCAAATCTCGTAGGTTCTATAGAAAAAGTATTACATGGCAAGATTGTAAGTGATATAAAGATATACAACTTTTGCAATGACAACTTTTCCACATAACCTCAAAATTTATGTGAAAAATTCAAATATCCACTTTTTGGGTTTCTTAATTTTATATTGTAAAAAAAAAAAATTATTGGCAGAAATTTGGAATAAGCTTACCTTCTCAAACACCTTGTAATTTTAAAATATTTAGGAGTCGAAATAAGGGGACCTAAAATTAATAAAAAGCAATTTTCAATTAATAATTCCTGAGGTTTAAATATAATTTTTTTTTTTTATAAAGATAGAAGATTTTATATTAGTTGAAACCTCTACATTTTGATGGTATTGAAAATATATACATTAATATGGTAAATTTTCCCAGAAAAGGCAACTAAAGGACCCCATGCATATTTCATGCATTTGTATATGCACGAGTATATAAGCTGTGGGTAAAAAATAGTAAGATTTTTAATTAACATTTTGCTTGTATTAATATGGTGAGTCATGAAATCCGGTATAGAATATATTTCTACTTAAATCTTGAATTAATTTCCATAGGGGAGTCAACTCTGTGTAATTAAAAATCCTTTTTCGTAAACAACAGATTATTGCTATTAAGGTAATGTAGTCCGAAATTCATATTTCTAGATCGATCTTGATTCATTAACCTTAGCGTCTACTATTAGTAAATTAACATGGGGTTAAATAGGTTAACCCCTTAATGGCGAGCATACGATTGAAATAGAAAAATACAACAAACAAAAGTAAAATACATTTTTATAGTTGAGCTCATGACGTAATTTCTAAAAAAAAAATGTTAGAAACATAATAAAAAATGTTCACTGCGCTTTAACGCATTTTTTTCTATTAAACAAAATGGTAGTATTTAAGTTGCACATCACGAAATTATAGCGGGTGACATTGATAGGCGAGAGAAAAAAAATTAATTCGAGGTGATTTTCAAAGTGAACCAGATTTGTGGAAAAATAATTAAAAAATTTATAATTAAATAACTACTTGTAACTGCTCATCACCACTCATGCTTCTGTGTCAGCGTCACTCAACTACTGGTTTTCTAATGCCCGCAGGTGTGAGTGCTACCTGCCTGCAGACAAATTACATTAAAGTGAATATAAATTAATAAACTGCAAAACGAAAAGTAGCCGAGAAGAGGAGCTGGCATTTAATAAATCGGTGGCACCTGATTTTTCCCAAGAGTGGTTGCAAGTACATTTGGAGCCGAAAATTGCATTGATTTATGTGCGATATTAATTGTTTATGACAGCATAATGTGTGTGTGTGTGTATGTGTGTGCGCGCTCAACACTTTCCCCACCAATAGCATGTCCGCATATTCGACTGCTCACCACTTGCCACTTGCGGTGGCATGAAAAATGCTAATCACTTTATTGCGAGTGTCGCGTTGCGTTTCACAGCTGCGGCTACAAGCCGAAACGGGTATGAGGAAATGCAGCAAAGCACATACACATACTATTTACTACATATACAAACACACATATACTCACATGCTCACTTGTTTACTTATGACTTAATTCGCGTGTTCGTTTTGGAAAAGCTGCCTATATTTGTTTAGTCGCAAAGTGAATGTTAAACTTGAGTTGAAGCTTATTAAAAGTGAGTTTTCCATAAAAAAGCAGCGTAATTTTTCTTTAATACGGTAATTTAGCAAAAAGAAAAAAAAAAAAACAATTTGTTTTAATTTGGCAAACATATGCGCATATGCTTATAAGCTTATACGGTAATGAATTTCTACTGCGAGTAGTATTAACCCCCATAGTTGTGGCAGTATTTTTAAAGATGGACAATTTTCATCGCAAAAACCAACAACAAAACAATTATATTTGAAATGAATTAATATTCAATTAAATGGATGGAAAGCTGTAAGCTGCTACTATTTTATCTAAGCGAGTTTTTAAATCCAGACATTCTAAGTGTATAACTTGTTTGTTTTTCAAAATTACAATGTACAGTTGAAACAAAACCTTGGCTTAACGACGAGTTTCTGGATACTGTGCCAGAAAAATCACACATCAAAAGTCAGTAAAACGATGTGAAAAAGGCAAAAATCCATCAATTGGGCTTCAAATTGCATCCGCATCCACCGTATTCTCCAGATTTGACACCCTGCGACTACGTAGCGAAAAGAAGAAACGACTGGCGCGCTGTTGTTAACTCGGCTAAGCTCGGTAAGCGGTGACTACGCAAATCAAGAAGAAGAAGTTTCACCCTTAAAAAGAACTATGTTGAGTGTCTTGAAGAAAGAGCGAGAAAGGCTAGCAATGGCAGATGCTCAGCAAAACTTGGGAACTCTCTCCCCCACCCTCATACACTGGTGCTATTCCCTCAGACACACAGCTATTGTAAGACCTATTCTGTGCAGTAATATGATGACCAGGCGTAAAGAAATCCAACTACCGGAAGCCAATGGAAAGGTTTCAGAGGCTCGTTGAGTTATGCTTAACGGGAGCTGTAAGAACATGACGCATGTCATATAAAACTTTTGTACCTAGCTGGGTAGGTAATGGCGTTTTGGAAAGCTTCCACACGATTCTACGTTTCAACTGCGAAAGAAAATTCAGAGTAATCATAGAAAGAAATGGTTGGCGTAAAGGTCTTATAGCTGTGTGTAACCCATTAAACATTTCTCTTAAAAATAGAGGATGGAATTGGTGCCGAGATACATATATTGTCTAGAGTTAGGTTACCGGAACACGGCAGTATATTTCATGCGAAAGTCTTTGCTATTGCGAAAACCGCCAAGCTCGCCTCTATTTATTAGCAGGGAACACCAGAGCCAACATTTACACAGACAGTCAATCAGCAATCAAGGCAGTAATCTCGTATCACATAGCGGCTAGAAATGTCTTGAGAAGATGAGCTCCAGTGAAAAGGTATGCCAGAAGCAAGGACTTAACTTCTACTGGTTACAACTTTAACTTTTTCTTGCAATCATTCGTTCGTCATTAATAGAGATGGATAGATGACTCGCATGAAACAAGTATTTGACTAATTCATGATCTTCATTGAATACTTTAGGCCATTTAAATACGGTGTGTTCATAATATAATAGAATCCACAAAAACCCCCTATAAAATTTTCAACGATTCCATAGCCGTGAATTCAAATTAAAATTTCTTTTTTCATGGTAAAAATCGGAAATCAAACTACAAACGAACATACAAAAATTGTATCAATCTAGAAAATTGATTTTTAAATTAAATGGACCAGTCTGGGTTAAATTTGACCAGATGGTAAATTTCATCAAATAATAATCTCAAAAATTCGGTTAAGATATCGTCGAAAATTGAAAATTTTTACAGAACTTCATTCCACAAATTCAGTGAATTTACTTATAAGAACCATTTCTTATAACCAGATATAATAGAAAGGATCATTTTACTTGAGCACAACAACAAGACGAAAAATATTTGCCACTGGCAACGCTGAGTATGAGTCATACCGAAATCTGGTAGCAAAACTCCACAAATCATGCTCGAATAGCATAGAACAAAAATCGAAGCAAGAATGCAAAAAATCAGCAAACTTGATTTACATTGATTTCCAGGAAGTAACATTTCCTCGGTTGTCTTGCCGGCAGTCTCTCGCACTCGCCAGCTCTGATAACAAGTTTGAATGTGTGGCAAAAGCATAAGCCCGCCAACTGAATACATAAATACCTATATAAATATATATGTATATGTATGTACATATATCTAAATATAAGCACCGCGTTCTGGCGAGCCAATAGTCTTACAACATGGCAGCGCAAATGATCTCAGAGTCAGTGAAACTGGTATTCTCGGCTTTAGCATCAATGCCTCAGTGTCGCTTTGTTTGCTCGAATCGACTCCTCCGCGCGTTCCAGGTACTTCATTTTGGCCAGAACTTCTACAATTCTTCGCTTGTGTCTCCACCGCGGTTGCTCATTTCGGTTTCTGCACACGTTTGCTCGCGGTGTGTGTTACAAATATAAACTGATTCTTCCAGTTTTTGACTGTGCAACTTCCGTACCGCTTGCCCCACTAGCCCCCTCCTTGGTATGGCAAACTTGGCGGCACAAGAACCACATCATTCTATTAGCCAGCGGTAAGCAGAACTTGCCACATTTCTCAGAGTTCTTGCGAACTCATACATCCTCCGCCTCCCGCACCCACAATTGCTCACATATATGGATATGTTGTTGTTGTGGTCATGTTGCTGTGCAACTTTTTACTTTTTGCTTGTGCTTTCTTCGCTTTTTTGAGATTTTCGTCGTCTTTTTGCCTGTTCTTTTGCACTTTTTTCGCTTTAATTCTCAGTCGTCTTTTAATAGCAGGTTAAGTTGGCATTTAAGTTTGAGCAGCCACCAATACTTGCGCGTGCACTCTCATGTGTATGCGTATGTTTTGCTAGTGTAGGTGTGTGTGTGTGTACATGCGTTTGCGTGACGAAGAGTGCATTGCACTTCAACTGACCGTCATTGAATGCCTGCAACTCAATGGTTCTGGCATCGGTTTTGGCAACAACAACTTTCCGGGGAATTCTAAAATAATTTTGATTACAATAAGTGATATTGGAGACGATGAGGCTGTTTGGAACGATAATCGATAAAGGCTTAAAATTTTTTGTGAGAATTATTAGAAAAGCTGGCGAGAGATTGGGAGCCACAGAGAGAAAAAAAAAACTTTTCTAAAACGAGTAAGTTTTAAGCAATATATGTAAGTTGACGAAAGTTATGTATAGTATAAGTTAGAGTGAGGCGAGGAGAAAAGAAAATGCAGTCTTTGAAGCCTTAACCGAATCTTCAACATTCTGTTTGCAGATTTAGAATGCAGGCTCTGATTAGCCATGCACCTTTGCTTAGGATAAGAATTGTTCTAGTCGATCGTTACCAGCCTGTTTCCGGAGTATACCTCCGCAACCTTGGATATTGCGGCCTTATAAAATTAGACGGATCTCTTGTGATCACATGGTACGAGTATCTTTTTGATCTGGAACTGGTTCCTTTTTTATGGCAAGATGATGAAATGATTTACATACCTTGCTTTCGCCAAGTCATCGATCTGAAATATAGAAACTTTTGGCACCTCTCTCCTCTCCCTGCTTTGCAGCTACATAGTCTGGTTCCAGTTGCCGTTGGTGTTGCTGCTTTGTGGAGCTAGACTTATCCCCACCTTTAGCGCCAGCCTTTCAACCTATATCAAGCTGCGCTTCTGTCTTTGGATTAACTGTTCGAGCACCTTAGAAACGCTGTCCACATCTCGTCACCATTTTTTCACTTCATCTTTTTTGCAGTAGATCCGGACTCCTTTAATCCATTATTTTTGTTTTTATAGTTTTTGTTTATATTTTGAGCCCAGTAGTGTGGGGAAGTGGGACGGCTTGCGCAAAGAATTCGCTACGCAAGTAAGACTATCGTATTTGGGAGGGCACCTGGTATCCGTTAGCTCTGTTCAAGACTTTGCTATTTGAGGCCTCAGCCAGGTTGATCCTCGTGAACGGTTGCATAGCACCTGAATCCAGCCTTTTTTACCCCCAAGTAAATTCAAACCTTCCATCGGAACGCTATGCTATTGAGGTTCAACAAACACTCAAATGAAAACCAAATGTAACAGAGGCGACAGCGGGTCCCTGTCTACGTCGTGGTACTGTGAATCATATTTGCTTAAGTGATTACTCTGAGTCAAATGATCTGGTCACCACCAACTTTTCTGTATATTCTGTCTTTACATAATTAACTCTCCCTACAGCGACTTACCAGTTTTTGTGTTTTGAATTGGCAAGTCAAGAACAACTGAAATATTCAGAAAAAAAGAAAATTTGTTGAAAGGAAAATATCTTCTGCCAGTGAAATATCTATGCATTTCTGTGCTGTCCGTGCTCCCGTATAACCTGAAAACATATTTAATATTTGTCCTAAAAAAATTTATCTGTATTATTAAAATAAGTGTAAACTTACTTTTACAATTTTAAAATTGGTAAAGTATTTTTTTGAATTCCCAAAAATAGGTTTTGTTTTGAGCTATGATGCTAGGAGTGCCCCTTAATAATATTTAACTGATATCGTTTGCCTATATTGCCTACATTTAGGGGCACGTAACAATTTAGCAAAGTCGCATACCTTTTTGTATGTAAAACTTACTTGCTCAATATTGAAAAAATCTTCTCTTATGACCCTATGCATTTTTATAAAATAATTAAAAATGAATTATTAAAATGCTCAAAAGATAATAATTCAATTCGATGTTTTCTTTGATGAACTGATTGAATTGATAATTTCGAATCAATCATATAATTATGGTAAATAAATAATAGGCACGCACCTAAAATTACTAAATATGTAAGTTCCAATCAATTTTTCGGAACTTCGCCTAGGCGAGTCATTTATCTAACCAAATTACGAGTTTTACATGCATAACTTAACATAGCACGACATAACATAGCATAAAATATACCATAACGCAAACTAGCTCTGCGTCAATATTTAATATCTATGTTACTCGCACAGTCATTAGCGTCGATCAACGTAAACAAAACTTAGCAATTAAATAAATTGTTAAGCGGCTATACATATTCATAACTTTACATACGAGTCTATGAAGAAACACTTTGCAATCGCAGTGAAACATTTGTTGTGAGCTTTAATATCAAACTGCGACTCTTTACACAATTTATTGCAATTAATACGGCATTATTATAACGGTTATTGGAATAATTACGTTCGCCGTTGGCGCTAAAGTGAGTACGGTACGTGTGTAGCCGCCATTATGGCTAATGTGTGCGACCTCAAACACACAATGGACCAGCAATTATCAATTCCCAAGCAGTTTAGTGCGAGTTTTTTTTTATGGATTTATTATTTTATGTTCACAAATTTTATATTTTCCCTCAAAATTTCGAACACTTACGATTATGCTCATGCGTACGTATTATATTTTTCGTATCCACTGTATTGCCGGTTATTTATGTCTGACATTGACATTAGCCACTGACACGAATTACAAAGCTTTGCAAATCATATGTGTCTGCTTTGTGTCTTAAAGTCCAACTGGAAATGGTACACACTTTTATTAATGTTTCGTTCCAAAAGTCCATAAAGTCAAGTGATCTGTGTTTAATGCCTGCTTGTCATGCCATGTGGCAAGTTGTTTTGTTGCTGGCTTCATATTTAAGTTTATTTGTATGGTGTAAATTTTGTATAAGTTTGAAGCTTGGTTTACAAGTTTATGTTACATCACAAGAGGATATTTTTTGTTGTAGACAGTTCCGTCGCCCAAAGAGCCGCACTTCCATTAAAGAAATAACTGGGCGTCGGTTTCGACCATAATCTTCCCATTATGATCTTTTCCCTGCCGTTTGTTTTACAAGTTATACTGTTTCCGTTCATCGAAAAGATAGGTCCCAGGATTGTCTCAGTAACCAAGAGGATTGGTCGGAAATAGGTGCGACGTCAGGTCATCAGAAATTTCTGTCACTCCATCGCAATCACGTCGTAGAATGCTGTAACAATCAGCCAAGAACTCCACCAAAATCTAAAATACAGTAACACCTCACGTCATTTAGCGTACCAACGCGAAGGCGACTTGCATTACTTCAATACATAGAAAACTATCATGACCTCGGAAAGAGTAGAGGCAACTGACGAAGTTTTGTAATCTCGGTTCAAGCCGACCAACGGCTGTCTGCCTGTGAAATAATGTGTACGTGAATATTGTAGATGATGACCAAACCCGAAAATACAGCCGTTTTGAAGTTCGAGAAACAGTCTGCGGATGTCTTATTGCTAGATTACCAAGTTGGAGGAGGGGACCGGCAGAGTACTGCAGAAGAAAAGAAATACCTCCACTTTGGAAGGCCTAAGGTTCCGATTTGTTTCGAAGCAATAACTTAAATGACTCGAGATCAATGGTTGACTCATACAAAATCAATTAGGATATTTTCAGGCTAATAAGGAAGATGCGGGTACAACAGAGCCTCCAAAAATGGCGAAAGTCGAAATGAGAGCCAATATGAGCAATCGGAAAACTTCACGATTTTTACAAAAATTGGTCCAGCCAGAATTATGGTTAGAACTTCAATGATTAAGTTCACGCTGATATATGAGAAAAGACAGGAATTTATTTTCACATTTAAAATTTAGACTGATTTAAGTAAAAGTTTAATGATTTTATGTTTTATAGTCATTTTCATAATGAAATTCCATTAACACTTAAACGATTGGGGTCAGTGGGTTGCTAAATGTATCCTGCTACAAATTAGCCATAAACATTAACAAAAAGTCAACACTCATCAACACCTGCCTCACACACACTCATATGCATATTATATGCACGTGTACTGAAAACATCGCTTCTTAGTGAATACATGTAAACTCAACTGGCCGTTTGCAAACTTAGCAAATGAAGTCATAATCATATTTTAGCCCACTTTCCATGCACTTTGTGTTCAACTGCGTGGCAAAGTGGCGAGTGGCGAGTGGGAAGAGACTGGAGATTTTCACGGTGGCTTTAAGTAGGCTGTGCGGCAGCGTGTAGGTGGATCATATAGCTTTATTGCAGTTGGTATAAGTGTGCAAATGGCATACTGACTGCTTGCCACAAAGCCCCATCGGCCGTAAGCGCTGCAGTCGGCATTACGAGTATTTTCCGCCAAACCAGATTTGGCGCATAAACAAAAACACTGCTTAATTTTATGACTACCGCAAAAAGTTCGCCAGAAATTATGGGCGTACAAGTTGTTGCATGATTGACAAATGCAGCGCAAACACATTAAAGCGCATATTATTTGCTAAATGTAAACCTATTAGGGTGGTGCTACATAATAGAATAAAATTTGTTTGTTTGTTCAGTTCAAACAATTGTTAAGAATAATAACGACCAAAAATTAATAAAACTTATTTAGATTTGGATATAAACATACTGGATTCCAGGGCATAAAGGAATATCAGTAATTGAAATAGCTGATGAGATTGTCGGAAGTGGCATTCGTCTGGTTACCGAACCAGGGCAGGAAGTACGGAAGTCACTAAAAATCATATGATAGAATGAAATTTCCAAAATAGCTGATAAACTTTTTACTCACGCGATCTCGTAAAATTGGAGGGCGGTTGGTTTAATGACAAATCACAACTTGCTGGCATCACGTGCGAGCCTTATGAGCATTATTAACCATCACACATGCGGTAAGAGCAGAGAAGAAGTGATGAGAGGCGCGCTGGAATGTTTCATTTCTTTCTGTTCAGCATTATCAAGAACTCCGTTTAGTTCAAGGGACTAATTGAAGTATCAAAAATGGTATCAAGTTGCTTTTAATTTGCAAACTTCTTATACTGCAGCTCAAATTAAACTGAACCTCTATCTGGTATTACTAAGGTCTGCGCATCTACATATGTATATCTGTCTGGCTGTAACCAGTTTAACCTGATCCAACCTTAGTTTTGGATTCCAATAGAGGTCGCCAAGAAGTCTTATAACCATCAAACTTTTTGAAACAGTATTGAGTATATAAACACCCTAAAAAATTAGCCTTCGAAACCAAATTTTTGGGAAGAGCCTCACTGGCCGACGTTTTTTTCTGAGAACTCCTGTTACTTGAAACAAACTAAGAAGAAAACAATTAATTTTAAATAGAACTGGCGAAAATCGTAGATTCCAAGCGAAGCCAGGTTCTTTTCCACCTGGTCCTTCCAACGGAGTGGAGGTCTTCCTCTTCTTCTGCTTCCCACGACGGATACTCGAATGTCAAATACTTTCAGAGCTGGAGTGTTTTCATTCATACGCACGACATGACTTAGCCAGCGGAGCCGCTGTCTCTTAACTTGCTATATCAATACCGTCGTAAAAATCATACTGCTCATCGTTCTATCGAATTCGATATTCGTCATCGCCAAGGCGCAAATGACTATAAATCTTCCGCTGAACCTTTCATTCGAGATGTTGTCAACGTCCATGTCTCTGCACCATATAGCAGGACGAGAATATGGAGCGACTTGTAGAGTTTAGTCTTTGTTCGTCGATAGAGGATTTTACTTCTCAATTACCTACTCAGTCCGAAGTAGCAAGAGTGATCCTGCGTTGGATTTCGATCAGTTTGCATGACTGCTATATTCTATAATATTCTGGAAAATGAGCTGTTTTTTGAAGATAAAAGAACTTGTGCAAAATTTTAGACTGATATCTCAAAAACCAGTTTGTGTATATGCAGACACATGGCAAAATCTATACATATATATAATTTATAGGGTCTCCATCGTTTACTTTTGAGTGTTTTAAACTTCATAGCAAATTCTATACACTCTGATCAGGGTATAGATATAGTTATACCGGATATTATAAGTTTCCAAGTAACATCGTTGCACGGTTTCAAAAATGCTGTTTCGTGAATGACCAGGTAACATTTTTTCATTCCATCACCATAGGCCACTGTACTACAGTGCTTATTCTTCAGAGAGTATTTTTTGATTTTTCATCCAAGAAGAAGGCTGAAATCACTGCAGCAGTGGAGAAAAAATAGTACTTTGGTATTTAATAACCACCCTTATATAGATTTATAGTTTAGCACACTTATCGCTGGTGACAATATATTACAGCAACATATACATATATGTATTTATTGTAAGGCAGTGGGTCGAACTGATGTCCGGCTTGTTGACGTTGCCGTATGAAGTCATGCACACTCACGTTGGCTAGTACGTAACGGCGCAGTTAACGGTAAATGCAAATGCCTGCTTTGAACGGCAATAAATAAGTACAGACATACACACATATACATATACTATGTATATACATATGTATAAACATAGAGAAATATTCACAGCTAATGCCAAGAAGGTGTTGAACAATAAAATTTGAAATTAAATCTAACAATAAGATTTTATGCGCACAAGTACATGTATATGTATATGTGTGAGGGTGTATGTATGTAAATCAGCGAGCAATTCAGTTCCAGTTAGAGTCAAGTCTATGCTGGCGGCTGTGGCAACAACATGCAACATGCCACATATGCAGATGCAAAGGTTTCTGCTCGAAATTTAATATCTACACATAGATACACACACACACATATACGACTATATACATATATCTACAATCATTCACACCGAGCTTTGACTTGCTCTGAATAATTTATGGCGCTCCACTGCACGAAATGTTAAAATTCGCACGCAGCGCACAGCCGCGCAGCTCTGGCCAATTGTTGTGTGCACTTGCGAATCTCGGCGGTTTTACGGCTTCAAGAATTGCCTC
Organism: Bactrocera latifrons; assembly: GCF_001853355.1. Classification (NCBI taxonomy): domain Eukaryota; kingdom Metazoa; phylum Arthropoda; class Insecta; order Diptera; family Tephritidae; genus Bactrocera; species Bactrocera latifrons. The sequence goes on along the minus strand of NW_017535708.1, from coordinate 94,278 downwards.
GGATTGTTGCGCACACACGCATCAACATTCCTACACACACACACACACATACATACATACAGGCGCATAGCGTGGCAGTAAAAAGGAAGTTGCGCAATCTCAGTTGGTAATAAATTCTTTGGTTTTATGACAAGACGGACGGACGGACTGCCATGCCGTGGCAGCCACGGTTGTGGATTGGTGGCTGTGGAATTTGGCGTAGGGCGGGTGGCATAGGCGCTGGCGGACAGCATACAGCTTGCCGCAATGGACATAACGCAATTCTGGTGTGCAGTGAGCTATGGCGTCACACGCTCAAATTTACCAGATTTACTTTCGGCGCAATGCGGACAGTGCGTGCTTGCAACATGTTGCAACAATGTACTTGGAAACGCGAATTGTGAATGGCCAATGCGTTGGAGATAAAAAGGAAATATCACAAGTTTATATGTATAAGCCGCCTGAGAATCCGCCACCTCGTATATGCTCCGCTAAGATATTTAAAGTAAAAATTTTTGGTAAATTCTTGAAAAATTGTAGTCTGAATTTTTTAAGGTGCAAAATATTGTCTGTGAGCATGCAACCTGAATTTGACTTACGACACATATGTGCAAAATATCTCGCATACCTCTCCAGTGACTAAATTCCAAGTAATTTACAAAATGACAACTGTGGCCCAATTATTATAAACACTATAAGAAAGCTGCTAAAATATATCGGGTGATTTTTTAAGAGCTTGATAACTTTTTTAAAAAAAAAAACGCATAAAATTTGCAAAATCTCAT